>NW_016107361.1:4425639-4428510 GCF_001604975.1 Cebus imitator | reverse complement strand
CAACAAAGATCAAAAGAGAAAAGGACATTACGTAATGGTAAAAGGATCAATGCAACAAGAAGAGCTAATGATCCTAAATATATATGCACCCAATACAGGAGCACCCAGATACATCAGGCAAGTTCTTAATGGCTTACAAAGAGACTTAGACTCCCACACAATAATAGTGGGAGACTTTAACACTCCACTGTCAATATAAGACAGATAAACAAGACAGAAAATTAACAAGGATATCCAGAACTTGAACTCAGACCTGGACCAAGCAAACCTAATAGACATTTACAGAACTCTCCACCCCAAATCCACAGAATATATATTTTTCTCAGCACCACATCACACCTACTCTAAAACTGACCACATAATTGGAAGTAAATCACTCCTCAGCAAATGCAAAAGAACGGAAATCATAACAGTCTCTCAGACCACAGTGCGATCAAATTAGAACTCAAAATTCAGAAAATAACTCAAAACCACATAGCTTCATGACAACTGAACAACTGGCTCTTGAATGTTAACTGGATAAACAATGAAATGGAGGCAGATATAAAGATGTCCTTTGAAACCAATGAGAATGAAGACGCAACACACCAGAATCCCTGGGACACATTTAAAGCAGTGTCTAGAGAAAATATATAGCAATAAATGCCCACATGAGAAGCAAGGAAAGATCTAAAATTGACACCCTATCAAAATTGAAAGAGTTAGAGGAGCAAGATCAAAAAAACTCAAACCCTAGGAGAAGACAAGAAATAACTAAGATCAGAGCAGAACTGAAGGAGACAGAGACACAAAAAACCCTTCAAAAAATCAATACATCCAGGAGTTGGTTTTTTGAGAAGATCAACAAAATAGACCACTAGCCAGATTAATAAAAAAGAAAAGAGAGAATAACCAATAGATGCAATCAAAAATGATAAACGGGATATCTCCAAAGATTCCACAGAAATACAAACCATCATCAGAGATTACAAACAACTCTATGCACATAAACTAGTAAACCTGGAAGAAATGGATAAATTCCTGGACACTTGCAGCCTCCCAAGCCTAAACCAGGAAGAAGACAAAACGCTGAATAGATCAATAACAAGGGCTGAAGTTGAGGCAGCAATTAATAGCCTACCAAACAAAAAAAGCCCAGGTCCAGATGGGTTCACAACCGAATTCCACCAGCCATACAAAGAGGAGCTGGTACCATTCCTTCTGAAACTATTCCAAACAACCCAAAAAGAGGGAATTCATCCCAACTCATTTCATGGGACCAACATTATCCTGATACCAAAACCCGGCAGAGACTCAGCAAGCAAAGAAACCTTCAGGCCAATATCCATGATGAATATAGATGCAAAAATCTTCAGTAAAATACCGGCAAACCAATTGCAACAGCACATCAAAAAGCTTATCCCCAGTAATCGAGTAGGCTTCATCCTGAGGATGCAAGGCTGGTTCAACATACGCAAGTCTATAAACCTAATTCACCACAAAAACAAAACCAAAGACAAAAACCACATGATTATCTCAATTGATGCAGAGAAGGCCTTTGACAAAATTCAACAGCCCTTTATGCTAAAAACCCTCAATAAACTAGGGATTGATAGAACACATCACAAAATAATAAAAGTTATTTATGACAAACCCACAGCCAGTATCATACTGAATGGGCAAAAAGTGGAAGCATTCCCTTTGAAATCTGGCACTAGAAAACGATGCCCTCTCTGACCACTCCTATTCAATATAGTATTGGAAGTTCTAGCCAGAGAAATCAGGCAAGAAAAAGAAAGTGTATTCAATTAGGAAAGGAGGAAGTCACATTGTCTCTATTTGCAGACGACATTATTGCATATTTAGAAGACCCCGTCATCTCAGCCCAAAATCTCCTGAAACTGATAAGCAACTTCAGCAAAGTCTCAGGATACAAAATCAATGTACAGAAATCACAAGCATTCCTATATACCAATAACAGACTTAAAGAGAGCCAAATCAAGAACTGCCATTCCCAATTGCTACAAAGAGAATAAAATACCTAGGAATACAACTAACAAAGAATGTAAAGCACCTCTTCAAGAACTACAAACCACTGCTCAACAAAACAAGAGAGGACACAAATAGATGGAGAAACATTCCATGCTCATGGTTAGGAAGAATCAATATTGTGAAAATGGCCATACTGCCCAAAGTAATTTACAGATTCAATGCTATCCCCATCAAGCTACCGAAGACCTTCTTCACAGAACTGGAAAAAACCACCTTAAACTTCATATGGAACCAAAAGACAGCCTACATAGCCAAGTCAATTCTAAGCAAAAAGAACAAAGCTGACACTACCTGACTTCAAACTATACTACAAAGCTACAGTAATCAAAATAGCATGGTGCTGGTACCAAAACAGAGATATAGACCAATGGAACAGAACAGAGGCCTTGGAGGCAATGCCACACATCTACAACCATGTGATCTTTGACAAACCTGACAAAAACAAGCAATGGGGAAAAGATTCCCTGTTTAATAAATGGTGTTGGGAAAACTGGTAGCTATGTGCAGAATGCAGAAACTGGACCCCTTCCTCACACCTTACACTAAAATTGACTCCAGATGGATTAAAGACTTAAACATGAGACCTAACACCATAAAAACCCTAGAAGAAAATCTAGGCAAAACCATTCAGGACATAGACATAGGCAAGGACTTCATGACTAAAACACCAAAAGCATTGACAACAAAACCCAAAATAGACAAACGGGACCTAATCAAACTCCAGAGCTTCTGCACAGAAAAAGAAACTGTCATTAGAGTGAATCAGCAACCAACAGAATGGGAAAAATTTTTTTGCAATCTACCCATCTAACAAAGGGCTGATATCCAGAATTTACAAAG
>NW_016107361.1:4408351-4424369 GCF_001604975.1 Cebus imitator | reverse complement strand
AAGTGCTACTACAGCTTTTTGGTTTATTCATTTTGAGTTTGATGCTTCTGCCTTCCAATTAGACATTAGCATTTTCCTTGACGAGTTGAGTTTTCCTTGCTGGTTATATTGTTCTAAAGTACTTTACTTACACCTAGAACAGTGTATTAATATCTAGTTTTCTGGATAAGATTTGCCAACAGCATGGGGCTTCACATGTATGTGGTCCTCACATGTTCCTGCCCATTCGCATTGTTTTGTTGGGGGGATGGCTGCTGTTGAGTCTTCTGGACTTGTTAAGCTGTCTTAATGTGGCTTTCTTACTCAAAGTGATGGAAAAACATCTATGGAAGATTGTTGATTCCTTTTGGTCCTGAAATGGCAATGTGACAATCTCAGCCCAGAAAGGCATCAGGTATTTGTGTGGCTGCAACCCGCCCCCCGCCACCCTCCCCGCAACAACTCACCCAAGCAGACAGTGGTTTGTAGCCTTTCGTTTCCAAAGTTATGCTACTTTTGCCAGGAAAGGGAGACTCACATGCATTCCTTCCCCGGGGTGTAAAAGCCATGAGACCAGCCTGCCATGAGGAGAGGCCTGCCGCAGAGCTGGAAACAGGTGTCAGACCCAGGGGGGATCATGGAGACTCAAGTTGCTCTGCCAGGACCCTGGAGGGTCTCATTCATCACAGGAGATGGATTTTTAATAACTATTGCTCAGATCCCGCAAGAACCTTGTCCGAGACAGTGAACTCACTATCAGCAGAAAATAAAGCAGCAGCGAATGGGGAAAGGGTTTTGCTCTGTAAGAACTAAACATTGTTCAGGAAATGCACAAATAATCCAAGCTTGTTTGAAGCAATGATTTCAAGCACTTCTCCTAACTTTGGACTGTACAAACAGAAGAGGTAAAGGACAGAGGTCATAAAAAGCAAGGGCATTGAGAACAGTAGGTCTCAGTCATCCACTGGGAGAGACTACGAGTCCGGAAGTGATGTGCCAAATGCCTGGAAGTGACTGTGCAGTACGAAGGCATATGAACTCCTGGAGGAGTGGAGAGAATGAAACTTTGGGCTTGCAGAACACCTGGCCTTCGTTGACCACTTCCCAGCTCTGAACTTCAGGATGTACCACTGATTCTACTCTGATCCTAAAAATAACTACAGCCTGTTATCCAATGAGATTATCCCCCAGGCATGCTATGAAGAGGCTGTAGATAAACACTGAAGACATGGTAGCCAGCCAGTACCTCTTGACTTCTGCAGGCTGAATGGCCCCACACATAGCTTGGTTTCCCTTCATTTCTCCTTCTCCTCCCCTCTACTCCTCCCTTTCCCTTGCAGTGCTGCTATTGATGGTGTAGTTCTCAGTTGGTAAGGTTGATTTGCAAACTCAGCCCACAGGAGATTCATTTCCTCACATTGGTTGTCTGTCTTCCCCAGCTGCTCTGGCCCAACCTAGAATGCCTTGGGATATTTTGCTTTAGGTGCCCACAAATGCAAAATGTATCCTAATTCAAAATGCATTTGAGTGTCCTAAGTGCTTACTTCAGTGGAGACTCTCATCCCCCAACCCCCATATTCCCTGCCAGGGCCTGATACTAGTCCCCAAACCCCCTAGTCTCAGTGTCATTTTTCTGTCCATAGTCCTGGGAAAAAGTCTATGCTGCTATTTCTCATTTGTTTTGTAAAGCAACGTTTCTTGGGGGTTTCTAAGAGGGTTTTTGACATTGGGCAAACCATCATCACCCTGAAGCAGTGCAGTGAAACCACTTTGCACTGCCATCTCCTTGTTGTGATCAGGATGTGGTTTCAGAAACTCCAAATGTAGCATAAACAGGTAGGAGTTTACTTTCTCTCTCACATACAAGTCTGGAATTAGGTGAGCCAGAGCTTGTGTGTGGGTCTCAGCCAAGTAGGGCTCAAGGCTCATTCTATCTTGCCACTCTGCTACATGTGGCTTCCATCCCCAAGGCCACCAATCTAGCTGTCATGTTCCCATTTCAGTTCAAAGGAAGAAATGTAGGGATTGGGACTGCCCTCTGCTGTGAAGCTGCTCCTCAGAAGCGACGAGCACCTCGTGCTTCTGCCTATATTGCAGTGGGGAAACTTGGTCACAGGCCACACCAGCTTCAAGAGGGTGGGAAATGCAGTCTTTTGTTTTAGGAAGTCCTCTGCCTAGCACAAAAAAAGAAAGGTGTGGAAAGAATTCTATTATAGAATAGCATAAGGACGAACAGATTTTTTTTTAAAAGAACGTTCAGTAGTGTCTGCCAACACACCCATTCTTCCAGTCCCTGAAACATACGTTTTTACAGTATCACATTAAATTATTTGAAATCATTATTGTCCTCAAATCCAATCCATCCCAGAGGCTGCATACAGATTCCGAAACTTCTAATTTGAGTCAGAATCTCTTGAAATTTCCCCCAGTGGCTAGCATTGCATTTCCTATTAAACGCCACTAGCCATTCTTAATCAGATTAACAGTACTAGCAGTCAAGTTCCTAATATCTTGACTCACACAGCAGATACACACACACAGTCTCCTGAATTTCTTTTCATTCATCCAAAAAAAAAAGGAAAGATGTAACCACAGATTTGGTTTGTTGCTAGAATGCCTGTGGTTTTCTTTTTTAACCAGAAAGTAGTCATTTTCCAATCTCCTGTTTAAAAGAGACAGAGGGCCCTCCTCTAAACAAGAATTACCAGAGCTGTGTGCCTTGATATCTTTGGGCTGTCTAAAAACAATACTTATTCTTTTTAATGGAAACCACTTTTTAATCATAAAAGTAGCAATATAGAACATAGGAAAAATGGTTAAAAATATGAATTATGTATAAGCCAAATAGTCTGATACAGGTACTCCTGTAATTATGAAAATCTTTTCAAATGGGAATAATTTTATAAAACATACATATATCTTTGACATTTCTTAACATTTTTATATTTCTGTATTAGTTTTCAGTGAGGCCATCATTTAATAACAACATAATGGAGCCAATATATCACAACTGATGTAAATGTTCTGTTATGGACGCACATGTTATATCCAATACTCTTCCTTTGAGATAACAATGGGCATGTTTATAAAGATTCATTGTATATTCAGAATTATAGGGATTCAGAGTTTTGTTTTTTAAACTAATCTGTTTTTATTATATAAGTAATGCATTGACAAGTTTAAAAACCACTAATTACAGAGTAGGGCATAAAATGATCTCTTTCCAGTGTTATGTTTCTGTTCTTATCCTCTGGTGACCTTCCATCACAACTTTAAAAGGTGGTCATGTGACTACAAATGTCTACAGCTGATAGCTCCTGAATTTACCTTATCTTCTTGAGTGAGGAGTCTGTGTGCATAAGGCCCAGTGTCTTTGTTTTGATTTCCTGCTCTAGCTTTCTTCATGTGCCTTGCCTTGTATTCCAGTCTCCATCTCGTTTCCATGCCATTAATCTTCTAGACTCCTTGTGTTGTTGAGGGGGGAGGGATACCACCTCAAATAGTTTTTTCAAATGACTGTAGGGGAAAGGGGTAGATTTTACAAGTCCTTTCAGGTTAAAACATGCACACCTTCCCACCCAGCTCATATACACACACACTTGATTGATACCTCAGCTGGGCACAAAACTCTAGGACTAAATTCATTTTTCCTCAGGACTCTAAAGACAGTCTTGTAAAGACACATCTATCATTGCTGCTGAAAACTGACATAACAGTCTGATTCTTAAGACGCAAGAGACTCCCTTGACAGGAGTGTTTCTTAAGCTTAGCGCTATTGACATTTTGGGCCCAGTGATTCCTTGTTGTGGGGGTCTGTTCCACATCTTGTCCTTGGCCCACTAGAGCCAGGAGCACCTCCTTCACTGTGACAACCAAAATGTCTCCAGACATTGTCAGATGATCCCTGGGGAGTAACATTGCCCTCAGTTGAGAACTACTGCTGTATAGCAAAGGGAAACCAGATGGGGCTATGGTAGGCTCAATAATAGTCCCCCAAAGATGGCCACGCCCTAATGCCTGGGGCCTGTGAATATGTTACCTTATATGGCAAAAAGGACTTTGTGATTAAGTTAAGGATTATGAGATGGGAGGATTATTCTGGATTATGCAATGGGTCCAGGGTAACTACAGGGCTCCTTATAAGAGGAACAGCAATGGGATGACAAAAGCAGAGAACAGAGAGAAAGAGCCTTGCAGACCCTATGTTGCCAGTTTTGAAGAGGGAGAAATGGCACATGCTAAGTAAGGCAGGCAGCTCCTGAAGGCTGGAAAGAGCAAGGATTCTCCCCAGAACCTCCAGAAGGGACATAGCCGTGAGGACTCACTGTAGACTTCTGACTTCCAGAACTGTAAGGTAATAAATTGTTGTTTAAAGCCATTGTGTTGTGTCAATTCATTATTATGGCAATAGAAAAATTCACAGTGTCTATGACCAGAACATCTGCTGATTGTATCAACACGCTACCTGTCCAAGATTTCTGTTCAAAGGTAATATTCTGCAGAATGTAGTACTGTCCATCCAGCATGGAGTATGTGAATTGAATCAAAGATTTTATATGGGTTTCTGCTCCCAACAGGAAGACTGTATAGGTCAAGGAACCAAGAGGTAGAAATAGGAATGGTCCCTCTAATCATCACTCCTCATAACTTGGAAATTTTGTACTTCTCCTCCCTGCAACTCTGGGTTCTGCAGGGTAATAAGTTCTAGTCCTCAAAGGGGCATGCTTTGTCTAGAGAGCATGAAAAGGGTCCCATCAAAATATTAACTACAACTGCCACTTGGGTACTTTATATTTCTTGTATGTAGGGGCCAGCAAACAAGAAAAAGAGTCACTGTCTTGACAGGGATTATCCCTATTATCAGTGGAGAGCAGGGTTCCTATAATATATGGCAACAGGGAGAAATTCCTGTAGTGTCCACCTGATTTTCTTGGGCACCTCTGTACTGTATTCAATTGTGAGTGCAAACGGACAAGTAGAGCAGCCCTGCCGTGAAAAGAGCAGAGTTCCAGAGAGCCCAGCCTGTAACAGAAACGTGTCCACAACAACAAAGTTCGTGGCAACCTTATTCTTAACATTCAAAATCTGAAAACAACCCCAGTATCCATGAACAAGGTATAATAAAGCAATTATGGCATATTCATACAACTGAATACTACTCAGCAATAAAGTGAAACAACTGCTGATATTTGAAGCAGCATGGATGAATTTCAAAAACACTTTCAACAAGAAAATGAGCAAAAGATGCAATATACAAAAAGCACATATTGCATAAATTCATTTATATGAAATCAGATGAGAGGAAAAATTAATCTATGTGGCTAGAAGCTGTAAAGTGGTTGTCTCTGTATATGCCAGAGGGGTTGAGGTAGAAATTGACTAGAAGAGGGCCCAGGTAACTTTCTAAGGCATTCTGGATCTCATTTTACATGGTAGTTACATAGCTGTATAGTGTTTCCAAAACTCATTGAAAAGTTAGTATCTGTAGATATTATTGTATGTAACTTGTGCTTCAAGTAAAAATACATTAGAAAGGCCTGGGAATATTCAGTTATAAATGTATATTTAACATATGGCTGTAAAAGAAACAGATCAATGGAATTTAAGAAATTGTGACTTAATAACAGAGGTAGTCATGATGGTGTTACAGCAGGGATGAGGGTCTTTAATCCACGGTGATAGCAGAGAGGTAGGGATCTGCAAGGTGACATTTGAGTTGGGTATGAAAACAGAAGAGTGAGATGATAGGCCACAAACTGGGAGACCATGTTCCTGAGAGGAGGAACACAGCACAAACACATGGAGTCCTGAAATAAATATCACACCCAGGAGACTGAGGAGAGCTGTGTGATGGGGGCCTGATGGGGAGAAGGCCATGAAATGAGATGGACAGGGACAAAGAGCCAAATCTCAGAGAAGGTCCTGCAATCTAGGACAAGAAAACTTAGAATTTGTCCTATCGGTTCTGGGAAATATGTTCATTAGGACTTTGTGGTGGCAGATAACAGAAAAAGCATCACCCTCTTCCTCTCCTTCTCTTTTCTCAGCCCATACTTCCTTGGTCTTGGGCTCTTTCTTAGATAGTTGATCCTCAAGTGATGGATCACTGGAAATTAGTGGTCCTAGAGAGAAATGGGTGCTGCTTCCTTCATAGCTCCAGTGAAAGTCCTGGAAGAAAAGTTGGATTCACCCTGGTGAGGTTGGCAGGGCATCCCTGACCCAGCCAGTGGGGCTGGAGTAACCTGAGGCAGACCTCCTCACATGCCCAGTCCTTGAGTTGGGAAGGGGGTGGCAGATAATTCCTCAAAGTGAAACTGAGGGGCAAAAAGTATGTTTTCTCTATAGGGAACAACTGAAAGGATGTATTACAGCTGGTTTTAGAAGGATGGTGCTGGCAACAGTGTACAAAGTGGATGGGAGGAAGGAAATGGCAGCTAGAAAGATGGGTTTGAGTTTTGTGAAGTCCAGGTATGAACTGGTGGGGGCTGTGAAGCTAGAGGAGAGATGTCATGCCGAAGGGGTGTGTAGGAAGAAGAATACGCATGCTGCAAAAGCTACTTGAGCACGGGGAGGAGGAGAGGGTCATCTAAGTGGATCTGCTGACTCTAGATTTTAGGAGGGTGGCCCTCGCCACAGCACTGCAGCCAGAACATCGCCCAGCATTCTGCAGCATTTTAAAGTAATAAAAACACACAAGAAGCTGAGAGAAAACACATCTGATAAAGCAAAGAGAAGAGGGTCAGAAGAACCCGAGTTTTATTCCTTTCTCACATTCTTGTCAATTTTATAATATAAATGTAAATTTTTTTAGCAAGAATAGTGGGGGGACTCTAATTGAATCAGCATGTGTTAATTATGCATTAGTGAAGATTCTGCTACAATTTACTGCAGTCCCCATAATCAGTTTTCAAGCAGGAGGCAAGTGTGGAATATGATGTTTCATGATAATATCTATTAAAGAAAGAGTCCTCAGCACCACTCTTATTAGAAATCTAATCAGGAGTAAAGGACTTGACAAACTGCTGGGGGGCTGACAAACAGCATCATGGGCAGAGACCAACTCCAGGCCACAATGGGCCAGACGGCACCTGCAGCCTCGCCAAGGTCTGGAATGGAAAACTGGAAGTGTTTCCAGAAATGCCTTCTTCAACTTCTCTGCAACTCAGGTTTCTTATCTGCAAGATGAGGCCAATGACACCAAGCTCATATGGTGGCCATGTGCATTAAAAAAGAGGATGCATGTAAATAGCTGGCCTTTGGGGATTCCCAGAAATGGGATATTGCTTTTGGTTTTCTATTGATGAAAGAGGGACTATCCCAAGGGCTTCTATTCTTCTTACCTAAAAATAAACCTTGCTCCACAGGACAGAGAGCCAACAGAGAGCCAATCTGGCAGCCGATTTTGTCTTTCCTAATTACACACTCAAGAGTCCGAACCAAAACAAGAACTTGGACCAGAACATCATTGTTGATCCCCACCTCTGACTGGTGGACCACAGTGGCCTTCTAAGAGCCAAAGACCGGTAATTCACTGAATGGCTGGGCATTTCCTTCTCCCAGTGCACGGTTCTCTTGGTGAGTGGCTAAAGGTCCTTGAGGAAAAGGCGGGGGGTGGGGAGACCCTTTTATCATTGGGTCCTTGCTTAGGCATACATCACACCTCTCTGCTCAGGAAGCTCTGGATCTGTGACCCTTCTGAGCCCTGGGCCCTGGTGGGGACCTTGATCTGTAAGCTAGGCTCCTGTTCATGAGGCACAGAGCTTTTCCAGCTTCACAACTCACCCAGCACCTCCACGGGCTTTCCATCCTTCTTAGTCCTAGGGATACTGGGACCTCTCAGCCGCCAACAAAGGTCCCTGCAGGTCACACATCCTATATGCCACGGGTCACATACCCATGAGAGAACTCACCAGCTTTGCCATTAGCAGATAATTGCTGCTTCTTCGCCTCTACCACCCAGGAATCTAAATATCCACATTGAAATTGTTAAATATGCTCTTTCAATGGCAGCATCTCTCCTTTGTCCTGGCCCTTAGAGGACAGCCACCTCTATGCTTTTCCAAGATGTGGGCTGTCAGAGTTCAGGTTTCCCGGAAGTGGGGCCAGAACAGGGTTTACCTGTGAAAATCACTTATTGGGGCCTGCTCACGGGAAAATGGGAGTAAGGGAAGCAGGAGAGAGCAGGGGGAAGAAGCTAAGCACAGAGGTGGTCTCGGCTGGATACTTATCCCTGCCTGGTCCCCAGAGAGCGCTGGAGTGTGAACTGTGCCACAAGGCTGGTACCACTTTGAGGCAAGGGGGCCAGGTTAGAGAACTTGGATCAGTCTTTGGCTTCTGGTTGCTTAGGAAAATGATGGGAGAGGTGTGATCTCTGAGAAATCGCTGATTAGTGGAAGGGGATTCTACGGAGAAGGCAACGGCACTCAAAGCAGCTGGGCAATAGAAGCTCTGGCCTCACAAGCGGAATCTTGGCACAACACCCCCAGTATCCACCATAGAACATACCCTTACCCGTGCTGCATGCTGTGGTGAAGGAGTGGGTTCCAGTTTCTTTAAGGGACACAGGAGCACCTGAGCTGGCAGCATGTGATAATGCGACTCCAATATTCTTTCCCATATCCTAAGTCTTTGGAGTCTCCCCTCTGCATTACACCAAGGCATAGGTGACATCTCACTGTTGCTTACTGTAGACCACTATGCCCAATGGAGAGAAGAGGAGGAAGTATTCCAGAAGAGGAAAACATGACTGTAAAAAGACTCAGACCCAGCACAGCACAGCAAGTTCAAGGACCTACAAGACATCCAGCATGACCAGCTTAAACAGAGGGAGAGAGGGATCGGCAAAGACAAGGCTCAAAAAGTGGGGGCCACATTATACAGATGCTGGAGGATGGTAAGAGGGTCAGACTTTGTCCAGAAGCACAGGGGTTCCAACCATGGAAACAGCATGATTACATCTCATCTTCAGTAGTTTCACTCTGTGAGAGTCAAGATTGGGAGAGAATTGAAGGAGAGCAAGAATGACCAAGGGGAAAGCATTTTGGAGGCTGTCAGGGTCATCCAGACAGGAGATGTTGGGTACTGGCACAGGGAGCTGTCAGTGGAGACAGAGAGAAGGCATTACATCCTAGAGATTGAAAGGACAGTGTTTTTCAAACTGTGGGTCTTGACACACCAGTAGGCATAAAATTTACTCAGTTGTGACTAGAATTCTAGTGAAGTAGAATGAAATAAAACCTGAGAAAGCACTGCATGTGGGAAGGGTAAGCATTGCTTCATACAGTTTTGTTTCAGGTATGTATCTGCACGTGTTTTATGGTATACGGGCTCACAACATAAAACTTCTCCCTGCGGGTCATGGAAGGGTTTCAAAGCTGCTGCTGTGGATGGAGCTCTATTGTACCTGATGGCTGATGGGACGTGAGGACTGAAGGCAGGCCAGGAGTGGCTCCCAGATCTCAAGGTCCCCCAACGTGGTGGTTGCAGTTGCTGAGGTTGGCACAGACACTACCGGATAAGGACGGGGATTAAGACGTCCCTTTATAATTGTGGGAGGGCTAATAGGTAGAGGTTATAGGTGGTGTGGAGAGAGGGTCCTTGGGAAACACTATTCTTCCCTAAGGGGCCTCTCTGCAGCGTGGCTCCTCCACAGTTATCTCTTGCCCTTCAGAAACAGGGTTAACTGCTCCTAGGCATTGAGCAAGGTCTCGGAACCGGCCTTTGACTTGGGTTCCCTCCTGGGTCATCCCCTGGCCTGGGGTGCTGACTGGCCCACATATGCATCACCCACTCTACAAAAGAGGCTGTTGGCAGGATCAGTGCTGGGATTTCAGCCTCATATCTCCCAGCCTGCTCCCAGGGTGATGGATGGCTTCTGCGCTGCTGGCCATTGATCCCAGTCATAGCTGAAGAGTAAAACAACCCTTGCCGCCACATTTACATCTCGGGCTGACATGTGTCTGAATGCGGCGCCGAGGCCCCCGGAGTCTGTGCCTGGCCACCACCTGCCATGTCAGCGCACGGCTCAATTCCTCCTTCTCTAGCCCCTTTGTAAATGGCCTTTGTCAGCGTCTCCTAACAGAAGCTACTCTCTTCATCAATCAGAATAAATGGTCTGTTGGAATGAAAGATTCCCCTTCCCAGCCATCTGAACAAAAATGTTTCAGGCCTGAGCACTCCCTACTTGTTCTGGGGCAGCCACCAGCATGCTCCCAGGCCCGCTGCTGTCTAACTGCCCTTCAGACCCCCGCTCCTCACCCTCCCACACACAGACCTGCTCCTGTCTGGGTGCCGCCTGCGGCCAAGGACTCACCTCCCACACAATGGCATTGGGTCACTGAGCAGAATTCGGATTTGGCTTTTTTTTTAATTGCAGAGGGGTCACAACTGCCCAATTTCTAGTTGTAATAAACATGGTATCTCTATGTGTTTAGCACTTTATATAATCATTTAGTCTTTGATTCTTTATGAGATGAGATGGAAACTTCCTTCCTGGAGGAAGGAGATTTCTAAGACGGTTTCATATCTACTGTGTTGGACAGGATGCAGTGTGAGGCAGGGGGCGCAGCCCTGGGGCCAGGCTCCCCAGGATTCAGTTCTGCGTCTGCCACCCCTGGCCAGCTGCTCAGCCTCAGGCAATTAAGTTGCTACCTCAGTTATTTCTTCTATAAAAGAAGAATTGTATGGGTACCTACCTCATAGAACTGGTAAGAGGATTAAATGAACGAATAGAAGTGGTGTACCTGAAATGTGGTGAGCACTGTGCACGTGATACAAATCATCTGCATCAGCAGCAGCAGCAGCAGCAGCACTGTTACTGTTTGAGTAAAGCTGTTAAGAGAGGAAGACTAGGCCTGATTATGCCCATCTTATAGATGGAAGGACTGAGGACCAAAGGCTTAAACGTGTTAAGTCCTCAACTCACAGACTCAAAGTCAGCAATTGGCACAGCCAGAACTTAAACACAGGTGTCCTGACTCCAAGCCTAAGGTATTTTCCACCTTAGTTATATAGTTCTATAGAACTAAGAAGGTTCTTTTATTTGCCTTATTTACAAAAAGCATCCAGAATTTGCCATCTTCCAAATAATTTGACCAGCCTCCTCTATGGAGTATCTCCTCTTTATGGGCAGGGTAAGTCATCCCCCTCCCAAAATGAAAACTCCCTAGGGAGCATCACCAATGAAATTGCTTTCAAAGGCTGCTAACACCATTTACCAGGGGAATGAGGGGCAGAAAAAGGGTCTCTGGCCTGAGGGCCACCACGCGGCCATTCATGTAGCTCTGCTAGGCCACCATTAACAAGTGTGCCCTGGAGAAGGCTCCTAAAGTTAAGAACAAGTTCTCAGGTTGCTGGTGATACACAGCAAAACACCTTGTCTTCCTGCAACTTGTGCTGGTGCTAACTTGCAGCATTTCCATAAAGCAGGATGTACTGCTCCACAACCAGGGATACAAGTGGCTGGGATTCTGCCTTCTGTTCTGCTGGGGGTGGGAGGGCAGTGTGGAGCCAGATGGCTCATTTGAATAGAGGTAACAGTTGAGGCAGGTTCCCATAGCCATGGGGCTCCCATGCCCTCCTTCCCCCAGGGGATCTTCTCCCAGGTCTCATCAACTTGAACTTGGCCGCTGTCACAGCCAGCCCAGCTCTGCCCTGCTGCATACCCTCACCCAGGCCCGTGGCTGCCTCCCTTCCTCTCTAGACTCCAACACAGTTCCCCATATCTCAGCAGCCAGACACAGCTTTCCAAGGGTGGCCCTTGGTCAGCACTTTTTGTTCTAAGCCTTGACCTGACAGCCCACCAGGGACAGGGAGACTGAGCCTCCCTCCCTCCCCTAGGCCAAATGGGCTTCCTCATCCCTCCAAGAACAACAAACCCCCTTCCTCAGGCCAGTTCCTAACCACACATGTGGCTGACAGAGCCAGTTTCTGCCTAAGGCTTTCCCCTGCTACCATCGGCCATCCAATTCCCTTCTTGCCACCCCAAGTGACAGAGCTGACCAGTCTCTCCTAGCCCATCTCAGAGCACAATGCAGTTGATTGCCTTCTGAGATAGCTGGCAGAAATTCCTGGACCTCTTTTTCTGGGGAGAGGGGAATGTATGTGCAAAAACTTTAACCTGGGAGAGGGATGGCAGGCAGTATTGGGATCGGGGGCGAAAGTGTGTGTGCCCACCGGTCGTCATCCTCCTGCCTTGCACACCATTTTCACAAGGGATTTCCTGAACAATTTTTCCTAAGAAACTGTATGTCTCATGCTTCTGGAATACTGAATACATCAAAAGCAAACCACCCACCACCAAAGAAAGGAAAAAGCCATTTGCTTCCATTTATACTCAATGCTGGGACATTCTCATTAAATACCTTTATCTTATGGTGTGAAGGCCAGACCCATAGAGAGCAAGGGTTCTTTCCTGAGGCACTAAACACCCCAACACATCTCAGGAGCTAATGTCCAAGCTCTTCAAGATAAAAAGTGATGCCTGTGAGGAGGATCGCTGCAGTTTTAGAGGTGGCTTTGGTGGTGACTGTGATAAGCAGAAATAGGGGTGTGGCTGCTGTCACAGAACTGGGCAACCACACACCCCAGAGAGGGCTAGATGCCTGAGAACATCTTCCCAAGTGCTGGCAAATCACCACGTTGTGGGTCAAAAAAAAAAAAAAAAAAAACTGGACAAATGATGGCGTGGGGAAGAACAGTAAGTACTGGCTCAAGATTCGTGACCACCCAGAACGTTTTGGTTTAGGAATGTGATAGGTTCTCTCCCCTCACCTGCTATCTCTCCCAGCTGCATTCAAATAAGGAAGTCCTTTGTGGAACCAAGTATTATCTTTGCAATATGTTTTGTTGTGGTTGGCATTAAACCCACAAAGAAACAACTTAGTCATGTTCCCCCAGATTTACCTTCTTATTTTTTTTCTTCCATTTTCTCCATCTCAACTCTCCCGTTAGAATAAAATGTTACTGTTTTCGGTTTTATCAGACTCAGAGCCCCTGCTCTCGGTCAAACCAATTCTGTTTTCATGCAATGATAGAAGTCAGAGGATACTAGACAGATGCAGTCAGAGAGCTTGCCACACTCTTCGTTGGCCGCCAAATACAATTTAATGCCCGGGGAGCACCCACATTGCTCTTGCTCCCTGCCTAGAGGGGGATTCTTTACTCATCGAATCAGCACTGGCCCTGATGCTGTTGCTTCTACACAGTGGGTGGTGGGAGGGAGAGACCGGAGGCTGACAGGCCCAGACACCTTCTCCGACTTTCTTCAAGTCTTAAGCTGTGGGCTGGGTCCACATCAGTTTCAAATTCCTAACTTCAACTTTTTTGGGACATCTAAGGGCAGATGTTTTTCCTGTTGTTTGCTAGAAACCTAAGAAGCCAGTACTTGTCATTTCCAACCCAGAGGCACTGGTGGGGAATCTGCAGATCATACTCGTTCTTCTCCCATTCTACAGACAGGGAGCCTCCTTTGGGAAGAGGGCTCACAGACCTGGGTGTGTTTTGCTTCAGGCCAAGAGAGAGAATTCCCAGTATATCAATCCCGTTTGCTTTCCAGAAAAGGAAAAGCCATGATCTGGTGTCTCAGGTCCCCATGGAGGGATTGTTCTGAGGGTCCCTGGAGGGACACAGCTGTGCAAGAGGTTTCTTGACAGAGAAGTTTTCTCTTTCTTGACACATTCGCCTCCAGCAAAAATCATTTAGAGCTGAGTGTAGAGCCACAAGTCTTACGCTGTAGCCTTCAGCGTAAAACTTGGCTGAATTCCGTTATACACCGCTGGAGGGATTGAAAAGCCTCTCTCTGAGAGAGATAATCTATCCGTTCCTTTTCCATCACCAGTTTTCTCTAAACATCAGTGGAAGCTCCTTATTTAGAAACACTAACTTTCTCCAGGCCCTTCCCCGGGCTATTTTTGGCTCCTTACTGAAGAATGGAAGCAAAATTACATTTTAAAACCAACCATTAGTTTATTGACACAGAGAAGGTTAATCAAGTCAGACTTTTTCCTTTCTTGATCAATACACATCTGGCTTGTCCTGCTAACAGACACTTACCCAATTACCTGTTTTCTAATCGCAGCCTCCACAACCTTTAAAAATTCAGCTTGTTTCATTGATTCAGGCAACAGCTAAATTGGCATACTGTCTCTTGCAGAACAGGTTTAATCTGGCCTGCATTTGATTCAAATGCCTCACTGAAACCAACGCCAGATGTAATTTTCCCACTTTTCACATTGCCCTCAGAAGTTACACAAAGCCCAACATGTGCCGAGGACCAGCGTGGGAGATAGTTAACTCGTATCTCTGTTCATCAGTTCTCAGAGACGTCCAAGTGGACAATGGGACAGACCTGTCCCATCAACATCTAATTCCAGGTCTCTACCTCCCTGAGATGAATTCTTAGAAATGGAATTCCTTGGAGCACAGGGGCAGTTACTTAACACGGATAATGATTCCACTGGTTGCAGAACAAAATAGATGAGAACATAAATGTCACCAAAATATAACTATGGAAAACAAGGTTCCCTTTGTAAATTTAATACATGTCCTGAGAATCAGTGTGATAGGGTAATAATTTTATAGAACTCTTAAAAACCATTTGTCCTCAAGCACTTATGCTATTAATATTAACAAATCATACTGTGAGAAAAATTTAATTGAAATGGAACTGTAGACCGCAACATACTCAATACAGTACAGAGGAATCACTTACCCTGTCCTTGGGGATTAAATGATGAAGCTAGTCTTTCTAATTACCAAGGGAAAAAATTCTGTTATCTGTGTCATTAGTTTTCACCTCAGCTTTGCAAAAGGAGAAAATACAAGTTAATTCATTTGCAGTAACAAGTCTGAAATTGTACTTAGAAAACTTGGAGAATCTGATATTTTATAATGTAGAAGTGTGACATAAACTATAAATAAGTTACTTTATATATGCAACAGAGCACCAACTCCTTCTCCAGTGTAACGCGAATAAGAAACAAGGTAACTCACTGTAAGATGCCTCAGAGGCCATAAGAGTCAGGATTCCTGCCTGGACTCCACATCAGCCATCCAAGGCAGCTGTACAAAGGGAGCCCAAACCCAAAATCTGTGCTTGAAAATATGTAAGAGGAGAGAATAAAGCCCATATGAAACCATGCTTTATAATCTTGTTTATACCTTGCTTGTAATCTTTATACTATTGTTTAATAAAGTGATATGAGAGCTGCAGTTAGATGAAATGCCTTAGCTTCTCCATCTGAGAGTGGAAACAATTATTATCAGATAAATGCAACCATAATAAAGAGTTATTTACAAAAAAATCAGATGGCTATTTCCTTGCTGTAAAAGTCTGTATTACACAACAAAGTAGAGGCAAATACAAGGACAACAGATAAAAGGAAATTTCCAGAATTATCTTTGTAAATCAGTCCTACTGACCTGAGAAAATCACCCTGAAAACAGCTGACATGGGTGCCTGAAGCTTCATGAAATAGGAAGAGAAGCAGGGAATTTAGATAGCTGAGGGCCACACTTTTCCAGCTCAATCCCAGATAGCAAAAACCCACCTCCATTCTGCTGGGTTCAGCTGGATCCAGAGGGCTTGTGATTTCGCAGGTCACAGTGAAGTTCCTTCTTGGATGGAACTGTCCAACTGAAGCATTGGATACTACTCCAATATCCCAGAGGGACCTCCAGAAATGTATTCTTAAGAAAAAAGACTGGCCGGGTGTAGTGGCTCACACCTATAATCCCAGCACTTTGGGAGGCCGAGGGGGGCAGGTCATGAGGTCAGGAGATCAAGACCATCCTAGCTAACATGGTGAAATCCCATCTCTACTAAAAATACAAAAATTAGCCGGGCGTGGTAGCGCACACCTGCAGTCCCAGCTACTCGGGAGGCTGAGATAGGAGAATTGCTTGAACCCAGAAGGCGGAGCAAAGATCGTGCAGTGAGCCGAGTGGAGCCGAGTGAAGTGAACCGAGATAGTGCCACTGCACTCCAGCCTGGACGACAGAGTGAGACTCTGTCTCAAAAACAAACAAACAAACGAAAAGA
>NW_016107361.1:4397632-4408301 GCF_001604975.1 Cebus imitator | reverse complement strand
AAAAAAAAAACTGCAGTGATAGCTAACACAGAGCATGCGTGTTGATTGCCTCCTCTAATCCCTCCAGCAACATGGTGAAGTTAGTAATAGTGTCTTTAAACCAGTGGGTGAGATAAAGCACCAAAGTGTAGGAAACTAGAAACTGCCTGAGCTGGGAATCAGATCCTGGGAGTGTAGGGTCAAGTTGATGTTTGACTCCATGGAAAAAGTAGCAGGACCTTTTTTTGGGGTGAGGTACAGGGACAATGTGTATTTTTTAAGTTGGAGATTTACAAAGACTATTTACAAATAAAACTTACCTATTTGAGTGTACAGTCTGATGAACTGGGGTCATTGTAAACAATCATGTAGCCATACAATCAAGATATAGAACAGTTCACTCCTTCTGAAAATTTGCCTTCGGACCCAAACCCCCACCCTCTGCTCCAGGCAAACACTGATCCAATTCTGTCATAATAGTATTGCCTTATCTAGAAATCTACATAAGTGGACTCATAAATATGTAGTTGTGTTTGATGCATGTTTGTGATGCACTCATGGTTACATGCATTAATATTGTGCACCTTTTTATGGCTGTGTAGGGTTTTATAGTTTCAATATATCACACAATGTCTCTATTTACCATTTGATGGTACCTAGATTCCTTCTAAGTTTGGAATATTGTGAATGATGCGTCTATGAATATGCTCTTGTCCTTGTATGGATATATATTTTGTTTCTCTTGAAAAATTACCCAGGGTGGACTTGCCAAGTTGTATCTTAAGTGTATGTCTAACTCTATAAAAATACTGCCATCCTGTTTTCCAACGTGGTTTGCCATTACACATTCACACTAGCGGGGGATGAGAGTTCTAGTCACTTTACATCCCTGCCAACATTTTGTTATGTCAGTCTTTTTAACCTTAACCATTCTAGTAGGTATATAAAACCATCTCATTATGGTTTTAATTTCTACTTATTAGTGATAATTTTACTAGTGATATGTTTACTAATTTTGACTAGAGATATGGAATATTTTCATGCATGTATTGGCCATTGTGTATTTTTTTTTTTTTGGAGACAGAGTCCTGCTCTGTCACCAGGCGCCAGGCTGGAGTGCAATGGTGTGATCTCGGCTCACTACAACCTCTGCCTTCCAGGTTCAAGCAATTCTCCTGACTCAGCCTCCCGAGTAGCTGGGACTACAGGCGTGTGCCACCACACCCAGCTAATTTTTTTGTATTTTTTAGTAGAGACGGTGTTTCACCATGTTGGCCAGGATAATCTCAATCTCTTGGCCTCATGATCCGCCCGCCTTGGCCTCCCAAAGTGCTGGGATTACAGGCATGAGCCACTGCACCCAGCCCATTTGTGTAGTTTCTTTAGTAAGGTACCTGTTCAAATCTTTTGTTCATTTTTAAACAGTGAGTTGCCTTCTTATAATTGAGTTTCCTAATTGAATTTGTCTAGTCTGGATATCTGACTCTGTCCTCAAGAATTTGTCTGCTTCTGTTCACCCCACATGACCTTTACATGCTTTTTTTTTTATATATATATACGTCCGTGTTTTATAGTTGTTTTCTGTAGCATGTTTTGTCTAGTAATATCTTTGTCTATCATACCTGGGAACAAAAGCTGTTTGTGTTTTAATACAACACAAGGGAGAATAAATATAAGTCAGTCTACACCAAGGCACATCCTCAAACTGTTGAAAACCGAGATGAAGGGCAAATCCTGAAAGCAGCAAGAGAAAAATGGTAACTACATGTGGAGGAACAACGATCAGAATAATGGGTGACTTCTTATAGGAAACTATAGAGGCCAGGAGGGAGTAGAAAAACACCTTTAAATGATAAAAGAGATTTAAAAATCATAAGATGAACCTGTAATTCAATGTCCAGTGGATTTTAAAACATATGCTCCCCATAACTTGGAGTAAGGTCAATATGTCAACACAGGCAATGTGTAGGTTTTCCATGTTCCTGATGAGGTGAGTCAAGGTGGAAGATTGTAATGTATGGTCCCTGAATCTGTAGGAATTAAGAAGCAGCAGTTAGTGACACTGTCTGTCATGGCTTTACCCTAAAATTCCTTGTGGTGTTGGCTCTGCTAGAGCCAGGCCAGCTGGTCACTGCATTTTGAAAACACTTCCAACAGCTGCTACCAATCGTTCTGCCTCTGCATGTTCAGACACGGGAGGCCCTGTGTCTCCTGGTGAACGTATGACTTCTTTGTTTGGGGACTTGGCAATGATTGGCCTTGCTGTGCCGCTGACAATTTTTTACCCAATAGATTAAGTTTCAGAGGTCATGAGGCAAACACCACGATTTTGGTTTCAACTTTAAAAATGTCTTAAACATCATCCTTTAGTCTTCTAAATCATTTTCACTGAACAGTTGAATAGGACCTGCAGTGTCTTCATGGTGTAACAAACAGAGGTTTTAGTCTAAGGCTCAAACTGAGATTCAGACACATCTTTCATATTCCACGGAGGCCCAGGGGAAATAGATGGCATGCTCATATGGGATGCTTTGAGAAAAGTTTAATAAGGAATTATTTACAAATGTGTGGGCTGACTGCAGAAAACTCACAAGGATGGTGCAGTTCCCCAGAAATTTTAAGAGCAGGAGATATTACCACCTCCTGGGACAAAGGAAAGTGGGGAGGGGGCAGTTCGTGGAAACTGGGTATCAAGACCAGAGCTGCGGGAGCTGGCCTTCAGCATCTCTGTTAGAGGTTGGTCACAGAGTTCTTGGAAAAAACCTCGCTGAATGGAAAGCCAAAGGAAACTCAAAAGGCTTGTTGATCTTGACATAAACACATGACTGATTCCCTCAGGAGTCTCCCAGAAATAACTAGAGGAGAAGGAAGAGGGATCATGCCCATGTATGAGAGTAGAGCCAGGGGCCTGTGAAATGTAAGTTATTGTTAATATGACCTATGCTGAGGCTGGGCAACCTAGGGACCTGGGGTTCCATTCTCCTGAAATCTTCCAGCCATGAGCAGTGAAGGCTTATATAAGAGCATCTGCCGGAACCTCAGCCAGCCTAGTTTTGTTTGTTTTTTATTTTGAGTTTTTATTCCACAAGTAAAATATTTCTCTTTATTTAAGAAATCAGAAAGAATGGTGTCTCATTTTATTTTTGAGTAGTGACTTTCCAAACAGATACCTAGCAGCTACTTTTCCTTCCTCCTCCAGGCTGTCCACCATCATCTTTCCTTGTGACAAGAAGAATTATTGAGGACTTAGATCACTACAAACCCAGCACTTTGACTTTCCTCAGGGGACAGTTTGACAGGTTGAGCCCTTTTAGACTCGTTTGTAGCCACTGATTTCTGATGCATCCTTTCTTCTTGTCATAACTGGGGAAATGTCAGGACCTTTGTTTTGAAATACTAAATGGCACTATGTTTCAAGGTTGATAATAGCTTCCAGCTGGAACTGGGAACACTGAGTGCTTGCCTTAGTTGTCCCCAGACCCCCAGGTTGGCATATAACCTGGAGGCTCTTTCTTGGAAAGAACACTTTTTGTATAAATGAGGCTAAGAAAGAATAAAGGTAGTTTATCAGAAGGAAGTGTTTCATGCTAATGAAGAATGAGAATCTTCTCCTGAGTTTGTCACAGCAACATCAACCAAGGCCTGACACAGAGTAGGTGCTGGCTGAGTATTACCTAAACAAGACTAACCTGCAGGAAAGTTGGGCTTTTATTACTACTGACATGAATGGTCCGATGCTGGACCAGGGCACCCAGGAGTCAGGACCATAGCACAGGCTCTTCTATTTGATAACACCTGGAACAATCTATGCCTTCAGAAGGTGTTTGGTGGAGTTTAGAAGTTTCTTTGTTGTCACATTCTTCCACCTATGCCATGACCTCTTCTTTTTTTCCTATCTCTGTGTCACTCCAGTTCACTTCTCTTCCCAAATTTGGCCTGTTTAGCCTTCATTCCTCAAACATGACCAAAAAAACCCATAGACTTTAAGAGAATGAAGATGCATTAGCAACTTTGTATTCCACTGCCCCCATATGACAGATGAAGAAATTGAAGATTAATCATGTTACATGATTTGCTCAAAGTCATATAACTGGTAATAATTATATAAGTTTATAAAAATAAGTGATAACAGTTATTTATCATGTGCCAGACACTGTTAAAGTGATTTACAAATATTGCTTAATCTTTCCAGCGACTGAAAAGGTGGGTATATGTGATGGTTGTTTTGACGTGTCAACTTGGCCAGCCCACAGTCTCCAATTATTCAGTCAAGTTGCTATTCTGGGAGGACAGGCATCAGGAAGACAGCAGAATAGGACTCTCTCTAGAGCTTGCTCCCCACAATCAGAACAACCACCCATGCACAAACATACCTGCATAAGAACTAAGGAATCAGAAGAGAGATTATAGCACCTGGAAGTAACACAGAAATAAGAGAAGACGCATTGAAGAGTGCAGGAAGAGCAGTTTTACATCACCCTCACCACCTCCGCAGGCAGCGCAGCTTGTAGAGAGAAACATTCTGTGTGGGGGAAGAGGAGGGAGATGAGCGATGGACTTTGCTATTGACTCTAACACCAGGCCCACCCCAGTAAAAACCAACAGTGGCAGGTCTCCATGGCCCCAGGCTTCAGACTGGTACCCATGGACTGAGCTTCTAGGCTCACCCCAGCTGCCATGCGGAATCACACAATTTCAGGCCTGCCCTGTGAATTTCATCTTCAGGCCTGTCCCACCGTCAGGCTGACCCCGGCAGCTGCAGACTCCAAACCAACCTCAGCAGCCCTGAACTTTAATCTTACCCTAGTGCTAGGCCAAGCCCCGCAAACTCAGGTTCTAGGCAATCCCCAAAGCCACAAGCTGACCCCCATGGCCCCAGACTCTTGGCCAGTACCCGTGGACTGTGCCTCCAGGATTACCCTAGTGCCAGATCTGATCCTGCAGCACAAGGCCTGCCTAGTAGATGAAGTCTCTGGGCCTGTCCTGCTGCCAGACTGACCCCAGTAATCCTAGGCCCCAGTGCCAGGCCAGCCTTGGCAGTTCCAGACTTTAGGCCTTCTCCATTGTCAGGCCAGCCCCCATGGACTCAGACTCTAGGGCCACCTCAGGGCCAAGCTGGCCCCTGTGACCCCAGACTTTGGACTGCCACCAGAACCAGGCTGGCCCGCCTCAGCACCAAGCCAGCCCCTAAAGTCCTAGTCATCAGATCACCACCTACAGACCCAGCTGCCAGCTTGGTCCCCTGTGGATACAGCTTCCAGGCTCACCTAGCACCAGGCCAGCCCCTACAGCCCAAGGCTCCAGCCCAGCTCATTTCCAGACTATCTTTGAGTCAAGAGAGCTGCTAGAGTCCTCATACCAAGTCTGTGCTCCAGGCCTTAGGCATCAGGCTGGCACTCATGGACATAAACTCCAGGCCTGCATCGTGCAAGGCCAATCCCTGCAGCTGTAAATTCTAGCAGCCCAGGGTCCAGCTCTCCTTCAGCAGACTGAGTTTAGGTCCAACCCAGTAGACCACAGTCCCAAGCCAGCCACCACAGTCTGAGACTCCAGCCCCATTCCTGCAGAACCAGCACCTACACCCACACCCTCAGACTCAGGCCTGTCCCAGTGCCAGGACAACCCTCATGGGCTCAGGCTCCAGGCCCAACCCAGTGAGCCCAGGTGTGAGGTCCATCCCAGGACCTGGCTGGCTCCTACAGACTTAGGTTCAAGGCCCATCCCAGCACCAGGTCAGATAGTATGGACCCAGGATCCAGGTCAACCCCCACAGACACAGGATATAGACTCACACTTGTTGACCCAGCCTCAAGGCCTACTCCTAGGGACCCAATTAACAGATATACTCCCATGATTCTAGGCTTCAGGTCCACCCACCTGCTGACTGAGGACCAGGACAGCTGACTTCCAGCAAAACAGCCTATGGACCATGCCACATAGCCTACCTAAAATCTCTGCATAGGCTGAGTGCTAAAGAGCTTTCTTAAAGCCACTTGGCAAAGACTATAGTAAGTTCTTATTTCTTCAATTGGGTGGACATCAATTTAGGCAATAAGAAATGAAAAACCAAGAAAATATACCACTAAACGAACACAACAATCTCCCAATGGCTAACCCAAAAGAAATAGAGATTTATAAGCTGCCTGGCAAATAATTTGAAATAATTTAAAGGAATTTGGTACCCTTGAATATATATATATAAACAATTCAATGAAATAAACCAAAATTATCCATTTAACAGTAAAATTATGTTTAAAAAATTCTATTGCTGAAAAATACAGTGAATGAAATTTAATATGAAATAGAGAGCATCAACCACAGAACTGATCAACATAAGAAAGAATCTGAACTCAAAGACAGACTATTTGAAAATATACAGCCAGAGAAGAAAAAAATAAGAATGAAGGAAGTTTATGGAATTTATGGAACACCATCAAAAAAGCTAATATTCTAGTTGTAGGTGTTCAAAAAGGAGAGAAACGAGAAAAAGGTTGAAAGATTGACAAAAAGCAGGAAATGTAAATATCCAGGTACAGGGAAGCCAAAGATCTCCAATAAGATTCAATCCAAAGAAGATTACATTCAGACATATTATAAAGCACAAACAAGAATGCAACAAAGTTGTCCTTCAGAAACGAAAGAAATAAAGACTTTCCCAGACTTGTCTTAAAAAAATGCTAAAAAGAATTCAAGCTGAAAGGACGCCAGTAACATGAAAATGTGTTAAAGTACGCAACTCACTGTTAAAACTAAGTACATTGTCAAATTCATGGTACTCTAATACTGTAATGGTAATGTATAAATCAATAATATCTTTAGCATGAAGGTAAAAAGACAAAACTTAAAAATAGATGCAATAATTTGTTAAGGGACACACAATATAAGAAGGTGTAAATTGTGACAGCAAAATGTGGAGAGAGAGGAAGTAAAAGTGTAGAGTTTTCATATGCAGTCAAAGTTAAGTTGTTATCAGCTTCAAATAGCCTGTTATAACTATAGGATGCTTTATGGTTACCTCATGGTAACTAGAAAGCAGGAATCTAGAATGGATACACAAATGGTAAAAACTAAAGTATCAAAGCATACTTTTAGAGAAAAATCACCTGAACACAAAAGAAGACATCAAGGGAAATAGTAAGAAAAAAAACGAATCTATAAGCCAACCAGAAAACAATAAAATGTCAGTAGTAAGTTCTTACTTATCAATTACCTTGAGTGTAAATGGATTATATTCAATTGAAAGAGTGGATGAATGGATTAAAAAACAAGACCCAACTATATGCTGCCTACAGGTATATGTATGTCACATTTAGTATAGATATGTCACACTTAAGGATATACATATGCTAAAAGTGAAGAGATGGAAAAAGATATTCCATGCATATAGAAACCAAGAGAGCAAGAGTACCTATACTTACTTCAGATAAAATAAATAAAAAGCTAAAAAAAAAAAAATACAAAGATCATTCTACAGTAATTCAGAGGATATAACAATTTTAAATATATATGCACCTAACATTAGAGCACCTATATCTAAAACAAATATTAATATTTGTTTTAGGGATATTAAGGGAAACATAGACTATAATCCATCTGTAGGGGACTTTAGTACCTCACTTTCAGCAATGAACAGTCATCCAAACAAAATCAATTAAAAAAAAAAAAATCAAACTTACACTTTAGACCAAATGGACCTAACAGACATGTACAAGAGCATTCCAGTCAACACATTCTTCTCAGATGCAAATGATATATTCGCTAGGATAGATCATGTTAGGCCACAAAACAAGTCTCAAATTAAGGAAGATTGAAATATCAAGTATTTTTCCAATCACAATGATATAAAACGAAAAATCAATATCATCAAGAATTTTGGAAAACTCACAAATACATGGAAATTAAACAACAAACTTCAAACAACCAATGGGTCAATGAAGAAATTAAAACAAAAATTTAAAAATATCTTGAGACAAAAAAGAAAACACAATATACTAAAACTTAGAGGATGCAGCAATAGCAAGTCCAAAGTTTATAGCAATAACCATATACATCAAAAAGATTTTATTTGAACAATCTAAAGTTGCTCCTCAAGAAATTAGACAAAGAACAAACTAAGCCCAAAGTTAGTGTAAGGAAATGAAGATCAGAGAAGAACTAAACAGAGCCTAGAAAAACAATAGAGAAGACCAATGAAACTAAGTTGGTTTTATGAAATCAAATTTAACAAACTAGAAGTGAAAGGAGAAATTACAATACTACAGAAATACAAATGATCACATGGGAATATTAACACACATCAATAAATTAAATAATCTGACTTACACTCCACCAGCAGTGTAAAAGCATTCCTGTTTCTTCACATTCTGTCTAGTATCTGTTGTTTCCTGACTTTTTAAGGACTGCCATTCTAACTGGTGTGAAATGTTATCTCATTGTGGTTTTGACTTGTATTTCTCTAATGATCAGTGATGATGAGCTTTTTTTATACTTTTGTAGGCCACATAAATGTCTTCTTTTGAGATATGTCTGTTCATATCCTTTGCTCATTTTTTGATGGGGTTGTTTTTTTCTTGTAAATTTGTCTAAGTTCCTTGTAGATTCTGGATATTAGTCCTTTGTCAGAAAGATTGCAAAAATTTTCTCCTAATCTGTAGTTTGCCTGTTCACTCTGATGATAGTTTCTTTTGCTGTGCAGAAGCTCTTTAGTTTAATTAGATCCCATTTGTCAATTTTGGCTTTGTTGCCATTGCTTTTGGTGTTTTCATCTTAAAGTCTTTGCCCATGCCCATGTCCTGAATAGTATTGCCTAGGTTTTCTTCTAGGGTTTTTATGTTTTTAGGCCTTACATTTACATATTTAATCCATCTTGAGTTAATTTTTGTAAAAGGTGTAAGGAAGGGGTCCAGTTTCAGTTTTGTGCATATGGCTAGCCAGTTTTCCCAATACTATTTATTAAATACAGAATCCTTCCCCCATTGCTTTTTTCAGGTTTGTCAAAGATCAGATGGTTATAGATGTGTGGTGTTATTTCTGTGGCCTCTGTTCTGTTCCATTGGTTTTATATCTGTTTTGGTGCCAGTACCATGCTGTTTTGGTTACTGTAGTCTTGTAGCAGTTTGAAGTCAGGTAGCATGATGCGTCCGGCTTTGTTCTTTTTGGTTAGGATTGTCTGGCTATATGGGCTCTTTTTTGGTTCCATATGAAATTTAAAGTAGTGTTTTCGAATTCTGTGAAGAAAGTCAGTGGTAGCTTGATGGGGATAGCATTGAATCTATAAATTACTTTCGGCAGCATGACCAAAAACTGAATGTTTTTCCATTTGTTTGTGTCCTCTTATTTCTTTAAGCAGTGCTTTACATCCCTTGTAAGTTGTATTCCTAGGTATTTTATTCTCTTTGTCGCAATTGGAAATGGGAGTTCACTCATGACTTGGTTTTCTATTATTATTATTGGCGTATAGGAATGCTTGTGATTTTTGCACACTGATTTTGTATCCTGAGACTTTGCTGAAGTTTCTTATCAACTTAGGAGATTTTGGGCTGAGACTATGGGGTTTTCTAAATATACAATCACGTCATCTGCAGACAGAGAAAATTTGACTTCCTCTCTTCCTGTTTGAATACGCTTTCTTTCTCTTTCCTGATTGTCTGGCCAGAATTTCCAATACTATGTTAAATAAGAGTGGTGAGAGAGGGCATCCTTGTCTTGTGCTGGTTTTCAAAGGGAATGCTTCCAGTTTTTGTCCATTCAGTATGATATTGGCTGTGGGTTTGTCATAAATAGCTCTTATTATTTTAAGATACATTCCATCAATACCTAGTTTATTGAGAGTTTTTAGCATGAAGGAAGACAGTGTGGTGAATCCTCAAGGACTGAGATCCAGAAATACCATTTGACTCAACAATATCATTACTGGGTATATACCCAAAGGATTATAAATCATTCTACTACAAAGACACATGTACACATATGTTTATTACAGCACTGTTTATAATAGCAAAGACTTGGAATCAACTCAAATGCCCATCAATGACAGACTAGGTAAAAAAAAATGTGGCACATATACACCATGGAATACCAATGGAGCCATAACTCATCAAAGGATGAGTTCATGTCCTTTGCAGGGACATGGATAAAGCTAGAAGCCATCATTCTTAGCAAACTGACACAGGAACAGAAAACCGAACACCACATGTTCTTACTCATAAGTGCAAGTTGAACAATGAGAACACATGGGCACAGGGAGGGGAACATCACACACCAGGGCCTGTTGGGGATGGGGAGGTTGGAGAAGGATAGTCTCAGGAGAATTACTTAATGTAGATGACGGGTTGATGGGTGCAGCAAACCACTGTGGCACGTGTATACCTATGTAACAAACCTGCACTTTCTGAGGCAGGGAGCCAGGCGATCAGGCTCGGCTGGTCCCACCCCCACAAAAGAACAGCAACCAGAAACTCTGGATTGAGACTTTCACAGCAAGCGCAGCTGAACCCGGGACGGTACAGCTCTGTGGGGGAGGGGTGTCCGCCATTAACGAGGCAGCCCACCACTACAGAGGTAGTCGGCCATTGCTGAGGCAGCCCGCCATTGCCAAGGCAACCCACCACAGCAGAGAGACTCCGCCCCAACAGAGGCGGGCCACCATCGCCAAAGCAGTTCTAACTACACCCATATAAACAGGACTGCA
>NW_016107361.1:4378894-4392753 GCF_001604975.1 Cebus imitator | reverse complement strand
AACAAACAATTTAGATTGTCCCTATTTTCAGATGACATCATCTTACATATAGAAAATACTAACTCCACCAAAAAACTTTCAGATCAAATTCAGTAAAACTGCAGTATACAAAATCAGCATATAAAAATCAGTGGTTTTTTTATACAGTAACTATTGAAAAATTAAATCAAGAACCTAATCCAATTTACAATAGCTACAAAAAAATACTTAGTAATAAATTTAGTCAAGGAAGTAAAAGACCTGTACATTGAAAACTATAAAATGTTGATGAAACAAAAAGAGAAAAAATTGTTGATGAAAGAAATTTGAAAAGACAAATGAAAAAATGTGTGTTCATGGATTGGAAGATTATTAAAATCCATATTACCTAAAGTAATATACAGGTTCAGAACCATCTCTATTAGAATTCCAATGACATTTCTTACAGAAATAGAAAAAAATTACCCTAAAATTTGTATGGAACCACAAAAGATCCTGAACAGCCAAGGCAATGTTGAGCAAGAAGAACAAAGCTGGAGGCATCACATTCTCTAACTTTAAAATATTCTGTAGAGATTCAGTAATCAAACAGCATGATACTGGCAGAAAAATAGGCACATACACTAACAGAACAGACTAGAGAACCCAGAAATAAACCCACACATTTATAGTCAATTTTTTAAAACGAAGTTGCCAAAAACACATAATGGGGAAAACAGTCTCTTCAATAAATAGTGTTGGGAAAACTAGATATCCCTGTGCAGAAGAATAAAATTAGACCTCATCACATAGCATATAAAAAATCTGCAAATGAATGAAAGACTTAAACATAAGGCCCGAAACTATAGAAAACTATGAGAAAATAGAGGAAAAGCTCCATGACATTGGCCTGGGCATTGAATCTTTTGGCTACAACCCCAAAATCATAGGCAATTAAAGCAAAAGTAGACAAATGGGATTATGTCAAACAAAAAAAGCTCTTGTACAGCAAAGGACATGAAAGTGAAGAGACAACCTAGAGAATGGAAGAAAACATTCACAAACTATACATCTGATAATGAATAAATATCCAAAATATTTAAGGAACTTAAAAAAAACCCTCAATTGTAAGAGAATAACCCTGTTAAAAATGTACAAAGGACCTAAATAGAAATTTCTCAAAGATAGACATGCAAGTGAACAATGGTTATGTAAGAAATCACTCAGCATCACTAATCAGAAAATACATATTAAAACTACAAAGATATTACCTCACACCTGTTAGAATCAAGTACTGGTGATAGAAAAAAGTACTGGTGAGGCTATAAAGAAAAGGGAACCTGTGTACACTGTTGGTGGGAATGTAAATTAGTACAGCCATTATGGAAAACAGTATGGATGTTTCTCCAAAAAGTAAAAACAGAACTACCCTATGAAGCAGCAATCCCACTGCTGGGTATATATCCAAAGGGAATAAAATCAATATGCCAAAGAGATATCTGCACTCCCATGTTTACTGCAGCACTGTTCACACTAGCCAAGGTAGAATCAACCTAAGTGCCCGTCAATAGATGAAAGGATAAGAAAATGTGGTATATATACACACACGACAGAATACTATTCTGCCTTTAAAAAGAAAAAAAATCCTTTAATTTGCAACACTAAAGATGAAACTAGAAGACAAACTAAAATAAGCCAGGCACAGAAAGACAAATATTATATGATCTCACATGTGGATCTCACATGTGGATTCTATGTAGAAGAATAAAGTGGTGGTCACCAGGGGCTGGGGGCAGGAAGAGAGTTAGGGAGATATTGTTCGAAGGATGCAAATTTAAGTTTGAAAAGAAAAAGAGATCTATTGTACACATGGTGACTATACTTAACAGCAATGCATTCTTGAAAAATCAATGAGAGCAGATCTTAAGTGTTCTCACCACAAAAACAATAAATAATGTGAGGTAATGCATATGTCAATTAGCTCAGTTGAGCCATCCCACAATGTGTACATATTTCAGAACAATGTTTCTAATATATTTTTATTTGTAAATTTTAAAAAGGAAAAAAAATTCTGTTGCTGTGAAAGTATTTTTTTAAGATGTAATAGGTCCATAGTTAGTTGACCTTAAGTAATGGAAATTATCCTAGATTATCTGGATTGACCTTAAGGCAGAGCTGAGGCCTCAGAGAGAGACCTGGGGGTTAGGGGCAGAATTTCAGCTATGGGCAGGACAGCACCTATGGGTTTTGGACTTTCTTGGCCAGCCACCACATTTGCATAAGTCAGTTCCAATTAATACACGTTTTAAAAACTATTTGCTACTGGTTCTGCTTTTCTAGGGGGACCCAACAGATACAGTACTATTGTTATTATGCCCATTCTACAGATGGGAAAACTGAGGATGTGAAGAAATTAATGTGTCCAAGATCACATAGCTAAATTGTAGTCAGGATTCAAAGCCAAGCACCCTGATTCCAAATTTTGGATCTTATCCACCACTGCCTCTCCTGGCTACAAAGTGACAAAAATCATTATTCTAGCTCAGTGATTTTTTTTTCATTAAAAAGTGCTTCATTCGTTATACATTGGCAACAGCAAGCCTGGAAGACATGATGGACTGAGCTTAGCAGCTGAGGTGAGATGAGTAGAATAGCTCTAGGGAAGGGAGAGAGAAACTACCCATGATCCCCCTCTGCTTTCTACTTGGAGCTGACCCAAGCTTGGCATGGTGGGATGCCTTCAGTTTAAATCGAGTTCATAGTTTTGATTACAGGGTACTGGGCTTACAATTTATAAAGTCTGTGCTGAAACTTAGAATAACTGCAAGATTTGTTACATAAGTGTGACCAGGAAATTTTTGGGATTCGCAGCTCTTCTTCAGGGAAGGAATTAACTCTACCAAATACATACAAACGGAACATGGAAACAAAAATAGACCATTTAAAAAAGAGAGAGAGAGACAATGACACAATTGTATGAGACAAGCCTGTTGTATATAAAATTTGGCACCCTCAATGCCCTAGAAATTGGAAGCTCTGTTCGGAGACCATAGAACTGTTTTATCTTCTTCGAGGATTCTTTACTGTTCTTGTGCTTGGAGCAGTATCAGAGATACCTGTTTCTTTGAAGTTACTCATGGAGTGAGTGACTATTGATTGTCAATATAGTAAGAAGAAAATGCAAATAAGCAATTTGTTCTTATTTCCTCCACATCCAGAAATGAAAACTCCACAAAACACATAACATAAAATTTACCATCTTAATAATTTTAAAGTATGTGTTTCCACAGCATTAAGCACATTCGCATTGTTGTAAAAATAGATCTCCAAAACTTCTTAATCTTGGATATAAACTCTCTACCCATTACAAAACAAGTCCCCAGCAACCACCATTCTACTTCCTGTCTCTCTGAATTCAACTAATTTATATACTCTTATAAATGGAATCATACAATATTTGCCTTTTTGTGACTGGCCTATTTCATATATCGTAAGTCCTCAAGATTTATCCATGTTGTAGCATGTGTCCAAACTTTATTCCTTTTTAAGGCTGAATAATATTCCATTGCATGTATACATTACATTTTGTTTATCTGTTCATCTGTCAATAGACATGGGATTGTTTCCACCTCTTAGCTATTATGAATCACGCCGCAATAATCATGGCGGGTGTGTATATTTCTCCCAGACCCTTTTTTTAAAGTTCTTTTGGATATATACCCAGAAGCGGGATTGCTGGATCATATGGTAGTTCTATTTTTTATTTTTTGAGAGACTGCCATACTCTTTTCCATAGTGGCTGCACCGTTCTATGTTCTTAACAGTTCAGAAGGGTTCCAATTTCTCTACATCCTCTTCTTTCCTTACCATTTAAAGAAAGCTTCTGTTTTAATATGAGGAGTTATGCTTCTTTTCCTTTCCACTGTGGCAAGAACACTTCTGCTCCTGTGACAAAGTGTCTTTTTCACTAATGGAAGTTTCACTGAATCACTTGCTGAGAAGGATATGCTTTCTCTAATCCATAAAGGGAGATAATTGTCAAATGTGTAAAACAGAATCAGGCAGAGCTGCTGCTAGACTGGTAATCTTGGGTCTTCATTGTACACCATTTAAAATTTCTTGGCTTCTTTCATGGAAGACAAAAGTAAAAAAAGCAAAACCAACCCAAGTCCCACAGAAAGCAAAATAAGTTTCCATTAACGTGAAAGAAAGCAATTACATAGGGTTATATATTTGGAAAAGCCTCTTTGCATTTCAGTAGTGTGCCACCTACGAACATAACCAGCAAATGGAATTCAGGTTAAACAGTAAGATACAGCATCTAACTGAAGGATTGCAATACATGAAAAATACATATTTATTAGGTGACGACAGTTATGCTCCCAGTTTCTGGGAGATGGCACAAAGGTGGGAATGAGAAATGCAACGTTGGAGCCATATGCACATTTACACCCAGTCATTCTGTGAGAATTCCACTAAGTTCTCCCAAATTGCCTTCTTTGAGAAAATTGTGTCACTATTTACATGGGCTCTTTTCTTTTGACATTTCCCTGTTGGTACTCACTGTCACAGAATGTTATGTTTTCTTCCCTTGATTCAAGTCCAGGGCAGAGGCAGGTTAGAAATGAGTGACATCTGAGTTTTCTAGATGACAGCAACCTGAGAATAATCGTGATCCTCTACTCTTGACCAGAGACCCATTCTCTCCATTCATTTTAAGTTTTCCAGGTTTTCCTGAGACATGAACAACCATGAGTAGGTAGAAATCTACCTACTCTACTACAAAGAAACCAAAGCAAGGAAACCCTCACTGTGTCCACAGCCAACCTAGGATCACCTTGAAAGAGCCTAACCTCACATCATCTGGTCCAAGAGATGAGCACATTGTCGTAAGGACACAGGCTCTGGGGGCGAAGGGGCTTGGCAACTGTGTGGCAGGGCTGCCTCCCCACCTGGCTCAGCCTGACAATCAGAGCTTCATGAATGCACCTCAGCCTCAGGAGTCCTGTGAGCACTTGTCACTGTTGAAGTCGCTGGTAAGGTGGGGAAATGGCTGGAAATATGAGAGGTCCCGACCGTGGTCGTCAGTCGAGCACTAGCTGTATTTAATAAATGCTGGGAAAACTGGCTAGCCATATGCAGAAAATAAAATTGGATGCCCATCTTTCATATTAAAAAAATATCTACTCAAGATGTATCCAAGACTTAAATCTAAGACCTGAAGCCATAGAAATTTTAGAAGACAACCTAGGAAAAACTCTTCTTCACCTTGGCCTAGGCAAACAACTCATGACTAAGACCCCAAAAGCAAATGCAATGAAAACAAAATATGGGACCCAATTAAACTAAAAATCATCTGTACAGCAGAAGAAATAATCGGAGTAAACAGAAACCCACAGATTGGGAAAAAATATTTATAAATTATGCATTTGACAAAGGACTAATATCTAGACTCTACAAAAAAAACCTCAAACCAGCAAGAAAATAATCCCATCAAAAAGTGGGCAAATGACAAACAGACATTTCTCAAAAGAAGATATACAAATGGCCAAACATATGAACAAGGGCGCAATATCACTAATCATCAGGAAAATGCAAATTAAAACCACAATGAGATACCACCTTACTCCTACAATAATGGCCATTATTAAAAAGTCAAAAAACAATACAGTAGATGTTGGTATGGAAGTGGTGAAAAGAGAATGCTTACATATTGCTGGTGAGAATGTAAATTAGTACAACCTCTTATGGAAGATAGTATGGAGATTTCTTAAAGAACTAAAACATCTACCATTCAATCAAGAAATCCCACTAGTGGCTATCTACCCAAAGGAAAATAAGTCTGTCTATCTATCATCTATCTATCTATCTACCTATCTACCTACCTACCTACCTACCTATCTGTCTGTCTATAGATAGATATATTATACCCGTACACATTTATTGCAGCACAATTCAAAATTGTAAAGATATGAAACCAATGTGCCTGTCAACCAATGAGTGGATAAAGAAAATGAAGTAGCTCTTGCTGTTCTGTCAGAGATGCCCAGTAGGTGTACCTCTCACATCAGCCTTAATTTTTTTTCTAGTTTGCCAGAGCCAGCCTCATCATTCCACCCTATGGGTACCAGCAGCAGCTAAGCAGTGTCCACACGTCAGAACTGCTCGCATTGGGAATAATGAAGAAAACAACTTGACCCACAGAGAATGGAGAAAAGCAAGGCTGGACAACAGCCCATCCAGGAGCAACAGAGCCAAGGCAACCTCCTTCATGCAGGGAAGTGATGAGTGAATGGGTGACCCTGAGAACCCAGGCTTCTCCCATGGATCTTTGCAACCTTCCAGTCAGGAGATACCTTCATGAACCCATTCCACCAGGGCCTTCTGTCTGACACACAGAGCTATGGAGAGTCTTGGTAAAGCAGCAGTTCAGGCACACCTGGAGACCCAGGTGTAGAGCTATTGGGCCCCACAGGGTCGTGGGGTGTCTCTTACGCTGTGTTGAAGCGCAGAATCTGAGAAGTAAAGAGACAGGACACTGAAGAACTGGTGAAGAGCAGCTGGACTCGAGGGGCCAAGCCACCTGAGTGGAGACAGGTGAGGGCCCGAATGTGCAGAAGTGTCTGTATTTATTAGGTACAAGCAGGCAGAAGGGTCGTAAGTGAGGTCATCATTCATAGGCTTAGTGATAGGGCATACATAATCATGTGTGTCACAAGTAAGGGGCCCACCCCATTTTGTCACCTGGGCAGAGAGGTGAGCCGTGCGCAGTAGGGGGCCATGCCATGCACAATAGTAGAGGATCGTGTACAGAAAAGGGATCCACCCCCATTAGGTCACCAACGCAAGGAGGTAGCCTATGTGCATCAGGTGTCGTGCACAGCACTTCTTATTTGGGGGCTGGAGACTTCAAAGGATTTCTAATAGAAGGATACTGTAAGCCAATGCAGTGGGAGTTGACAGACTTGTGCTCTTAAGATATTTATGGGAGGATGATTTGGGCTAGCATAGAAGCGAGAAAAGACTGACAGGGTGTACAACCACCATGACTGGTCACACCAGAGGGGTTCTTCTCCCTCGGCTATTTCCAGGATCTCAGGCCTGAGGCCTACTTTCCACAGGAACTGGATGCAAGGAACTACAACTCCTTTATCAGGAGGAGAGGCTCTTGCTCCAAGCCTGCCATATGGTGTATGCCCTTTCAGGCAGGGATGCCGCCGCATGGGTCTTTGGTTCTTGTCCTGGTCTGGCTGTTTTCCCATGTACTGTTTCTGCTTTGTGACTGCTCTAGGCATTCTTCCTACTGCAAGCTACTATATGGTTCTATAGAAGGATTCTATAAATCAATACTACATGTGTCAGTACAGCTCTGACTACAATACCTATATGATTATATAGAAAGACTATATGGAACTAAGTATGATTATATATATAAGCTAGATATAGGTAAGCAGTGAGTTATACTTCAGGCACTAATTATGCCTGGGGTCTGCACAGTTCTTCCTCAGTGCCCATGGGAGGTATTACCCACACCCAGGAGCCTTAGATACTCAGGCTCAGGGCTTCCCAGCAAAAGTAACTGCAACTCCAGCAAAGCAGGACATTAGACCCCTGTACATACCACTAGGAAAGAGGCTGAATACAGGGGGCCAAGCAATGACAGTCTGCAGGTCCCACTTTCATGGCACCTTACAGGATAATACCCGCTGTATTGGAATTCCAGTTAGCTACCGGCAGCAGCCTTGTGCCTCCTTGAGTGGGAGTTTCTGGGGAGAGGGACAGGCTACCATCTTTCCTATTTGGGCAACTTAGTGTTCCAGCCTTCTGGCTTTAGAGAGTCCAAGCCAACTCGGGGCAGAAGGAATCCCCCAGCACAGCACAGCACAGCACAGCAGCACAGCTGCCCATTCCTCTTCGCTGGGCAAGATCTCCCAATTGGGGTCTGCAGTGACTTCCTACAGGTATATTCAGGCTAGCAACAGGTCCATACCTCCCTGAGAGGGAGCTCCCAGAGGTCAGGGCAGGCTGCCATCTTTACTGTTTCACAGCCTTCACTGGTGATACTCTCAGGTACTGGAAAATCCAAGGCATAGTGGGACAGTAGTGAGTGTTCAGCATATCCCAGCAGCCCTATAGAAAAGTGGCCAGACTCTTATATGGGTACCCATTCCCATATCTCCTCATTGAGCAGTTCCTCCTGAACCAAGGAGGCCTGAATCTCCAGGTACCCTCTACCAGAGCTACTAGGCCAGTAGCAACTTGGAAATTCCCTGAACTGAGCCCCCAGGGGCAACTGAAAGCCTCTCTGCACTGCCTTTTCAGTGGAACCATCCTTACGATCCTTGGACTAATGAAGGAGCAAAGACCCTAAGTGCCTTATCCACACTTTCAACAAGCTACAGTTTACTCAAGCAGAGGGGGCCAGTCCATCTCCCATAGGTCCCAGACAGCCTCTTACTGCTTGACATCGGACAGAAAACCCCTGCTTGGGCCCACAGCACAGACCCTCCATCCCGGGCTGATTGTACTGAGTAGTTGCTGACCCACATCTCTCTAGGGTAGAGCTCCCAGGAGGCAAGCAAAGTGGTAAAGCAGCAAGCCAGCTAATGTGGAGCCCAGAAGGTTTGGTGCAGGAGCATCTGTAGTGGAGCAGGGCCAGGGACAGTCATACCTCTAGGCTCTACTTGCTCCCATAGGAAAGTTTGTCCCTAGGGGAATTGTCAAGCCTGATCTCTGCAGGGTGGTCTTGGTTATTAGACTGGGCTGCTCCAACCTGAGCACTCCTTGGTCTTCTGGCCTCTCCTGGGGCCCCAGCCTGACCATGCCTGCTTACAGGGCAGTCTTGGGTGCCCTGGGGCCTATATCATAGCTTCTGTGGATCATGCCTGACCAGTGGAGAGTTCCAGTGAGCTGGCCCCTGTGGCCATGCACCAGCCCTCACTTTCCCTCCCCATACTGCAGCTTCCCACAAGCCCACAGCAGCTCCCCATATCACTTTACTGGTGTGTGTCTGCATAGGTGGATTTTGCATCACTTGCCCCACCAGCATGCAAGATTGTAGTATGCCCCCACTCCCAGCGACTGCCATTGCAGTTGAAGCCTTGGTGGGCACAGAGCCAGAAAACCCCACCTCTGCCAGCATCCCACCCTTGTGCTAATGTTGCACAGAAAATGGATTCTCTCACGTGCTGAGTGATCACTCCTGCATGTGGGACACAGAGAAGACAGCCAGACCTGTGCTAGCCAGCACCATGCACTAAGGCAACACCACCTCCAGTACAAGAGTACGCAGTCTCCAGCAGGGGCCCCCTACTCCTGTCCCCTCTGCCTCCACTATGGTGAATGCCTGCAGGGAGGCAAGCACCCCTACATATGCTAGCACTCTGCTAAAGCCGCCACACTTTGCACCCCCCGCCCAGTGCAGTGGACTCCAAGCCTTGAGCCAGAGAGCCAAGCTGGGGCCCAATGCAAGTCCCCCCCAGTTAGAACAGGCAGTCCAGGAATTGGGAGCTGAGCACTGGCCTAAAATCTCCCAGAAACAAAGCCAGTCAGCTGAATCCACACTATACCACAATCAAACCCTCAAGGTCAAATAGGATAAAAGAGAAACCCATCCAAATGTCAGCAACCTCAAAGATTGAAGATAGATAAGCCCACAAAGATAAGAGTCAGCATAAGCACACTGAAAACTCAAAAAGCCAGGGTGCCTTCTTTTCTTTAAATGATTGTATCACGTCTCCATCATGAGTTCGGAACCAGGCTGAGGCTATGATGGCTGAAATGACAGAAGTAGAATTCAGAATATGGACAGGTACAAAGTACATTGAGCTACAGGAGTATGTTATAACCCAATGCAAGGAAGCTAAAAATCATGATAAAGCATTGCAGGAGCCGGTAGCAAAATAGCGAGGATAGAGAAGAACATAACTGACTTGATAGAGCTGAAAAAACACAAGAATTTTATAATGCAATCACAAGTATTAATAGAACAGACCAAGTGAAGGAAAGCATCTCAGAGCCTGAAGAATGGCCTTCTGAAATAAGACAGGCAGACAATAAAGAAAAAATAATAAAAAGGAACAAAACCTCTGAGAAATATGGGATTATATAAAGAGATAAAACCTACAACTGATTGGTGAACTTGAAAGAGATGGGAAGAATGACACCAACTTGGAAAACATTTCAGGATATCATCTATGAGAACTTCTGCAACCTAGACAGAGAGGCCAACATTCAAATTTAGGAAATACAGAGAACCCCAGTAAGATACTTCATAAGAAGATCATCCAAGACACATAATCAAATTATCCAAAGTTGAAATGAAAGAAAAAATGTTAAAAGTAGTTAGAGAGAAAGGTCAGATCACATATAAAGTGGAGCCCATCAGACTAATGCAGACCTCTCAGATGAAACTCTATAAGCCACAAGAGATCGGGGCCAACATTCAGAGAAATTCCAACCCAGGATGTCATATCCAGCTAAACTAAGCTTCACAAGTAAAGGAGAAATAAGATCCTTTTCAGACAAACAAATCCTGAGGAAATTTTGTAAGGCACCAGACCTGCTTTATAAAAGCTCCTGAAGGAAACATGGAAAGACTTTTACCAGCCACTATAAAAACACAGAGCAGTTACACTATGACACAACCACATAAGTCTGCAAAATAACCAGCTAACATGATGACAGGATCAAATCCACACATATTAATATTAACGTTAAATGTGAATGGGCCAAATGCCCCAATTAAAAGACACAGAGTGGCAAGCTTGATAAAGAACCAAGACCCATTGCTATGCTGGCTTCAAGCTACCCATCTCAAACGCAATGACATACACAGGCTCAAAATGAAGGGATGAAGGAAAATCTACCAAGCAAATGGAAAACAAAAGATCAGGGGTTATGATCCTAGTTTCTGACAAAATAAACTTTAAACCAGCAAATATTAAAAAAGAAACGATGATGAAGGGCATTACATAGTGATAAAGTTTGTTCTTCTTGCTGAAGAACAAACTATCCTAAGTATACATGCAACCAATGCAGGAGCACCCAGATTCATAAAACAAGTTCTTAAAGACTTTATAAGAGACTTAAAGTCTCCCACTTTTACCTTGTGGGAGTCTAACACCCCACTGACAATATTAGACAGACCAAGACAGAAAATTAACAAAGATATTCAGGATCTGAACTCAGCATTAGATCAAATGGACCTGATAGAGGATATCTACAGAATTCTTCATCCCAAAACAGAATATGCATTCTTCTCTTTGCCGCATGGCACATACTCTAAAGTTGATTACATAATCAGAAGTAAAACACTCCTCAGCAAATACAAAGGATGGAAATCATAAGTCTCTCAGATAACAGCACACTCAAATTAGGAATCAGGACTAAGAAATTCATTGAAAAACATACAGTTACATTAAAAATGAATAACTTGCTCCTGAATGACTTTTGGGTAAATAATGAAATTAAGGCAGAAGTTAGGAGTTCCTTGAAACTAACAAGAACAAGAGTACAACATACCAGAATCTCTGGGACACAGCTAAAGCAGTGCTAAGAGGAAAATTTATAGCACTAAGTGGCCATGTCAAAAAGTAGAAAGATCAAGTTAACAACCTAACATTGCATCTAAAAGAACTAGAGAACCAAGAGCAATTAAATCCCAAAGCCAACAGAAGACAAGAAATAACCAAAATCAGAGCTAAACTGAAGGAGAGACATTAAAAACCATTCAAAAAAGAAAAAAAAAAAATCAATGAATCAAGGAGCTAGATTTTTGAAAAAAATAAAATAGATTGCTAGCTAGACTAATCTAATAAAGGGGCAAAGAGAAAAGATTCAAATAAACATGATCAGAAATGACAAGCAGGATGTTACCACTGACCCCTGTAGAAATGTGACCATTAGAGAATATTATGAACACCTCTATGAACATAAACTAGAAAAAACAGAAGAAATAGACAAATTCCTGGACATATACCTCCTCCCAAAACCAAACCAGGAAGAAGTCGAACCCATGAACAGACCAGCAATGAGCTCTGAAATTGAGGCAGTAATAAATAGCCTGCCAAAAAAAAAAAAAAAGAAAAGAAAGAAAGAAAGAAGAAGAAAGCAAATAAGCCCAGGACCATATATATTCACAGCTGAATTCTACCAGAGGTACAAAGAAGAGCTGCTATGATTCCTATAGAAATATTTCCAAAAAAATTGAGGAAGAAGAGCTCCTCCTGAACTCATTCTATGAGGCCAGCATTATCCTCTTACTGAAACCTGGCAAAGATACAATGAAAAAAGTGAGCCTCAGATCAATATTCATGATGAATATTGATGCAAAACCCCTCAACAAAATACTCGCAAGCCAAATCCAGCAGCACATCAAAAAGCTTATCCACTACGATCGAGTAGGCTTTACTCCTGGGATGCAAGGTGGTTCAACATACACAATTCCATAAATTAGACTCATCACATAAAAAGAGGACAAAAACCACATGATTATCTCAATAGATGCAGAAAAGGCTTTCAACAAAATTCAACATAACTTCATGTTAAAAATTCTCAATAAACTAGGTATTAAAGGAACATGCCTCAAAATAATAAGAGCCATATATGACAAACCCACAGCCAACATCTTACTGAATGGGCAAAAGCTGGAAGCATTCTCCTTGAAAACTGGCCCAAAACAAGAATGCCCTCTCTCACCACTCCTATTCAACACAGTATTGGAAGTCAACATGGTATTGGAAGTCCCAGCCAGAGCAATCAGGCAAGAGAGAAAAATAAAGGGCATCCAATTAAGAAGAGGGGAAATCAAACTATCTCTGTTTGCAGAAGACATGTTCCATTATCTAGAAAATCCCATAGCCTCAGCCCTCAAAACTTTCTTAAGCTGATAACTTCAACAAGGTCTCAGGATACAGTGTGCAAAAGTCACTAGCATTCCTATACACCAACAACAGGCAAGCCAAGAGCCAAGTCAGGAACAAACTCCTATTCCCAATTGCCACAAAAAGAATAAATTACCTAGAAATACATAGAAATACAGCCAACTAAGGAGGTGAAAGATAACTACAAAGAGGACTACAAGCCACTACTCAAAAAAGTCAGATGACACAAACAAATGGAAAAACATTACATGCTCATGAATAGGAAGAATCAGTATTGCATAAATGGTCATACTGCCCAAAGTAATTTACAGATTCAATGCTATTCCCATTAAACTACCATTGACTTTCTTCAAAGAGTTAGAAAAAACTATTTTAAAATTCATATGGAGCCAAAAAAGAACCCAAATGTCAAGGAAATCCTAAGCAAAAAGAACAAAGCTGGAGGCATCAAACAACCCAACTTTAAACTATACCACAGGGCTACAGTAACCAAAATTGCATGGTACTGGTACAAAAGCAGACACGCCCACCAATGGAATAGATAATCCAGAAATAAGACCACATACCTACAATCATCTGATCTTTGATAAACCTGACAAAAGTAAGCAATGAAAAAAGATTGCCTGTTCAATAAATGATGCTGAGATAACTGGCTAGCCATATGCAGAAGATTGAAATTGAACCCATTCCTTACACTCTATACAAAAATTAACTCAAGCTAGATTAAAAACTTAAATGTAAAACCCAAAACTATAAAATCTCTGGAAGACAACGTAGGCAGTACCACTCAGTACATAGGTACAGTGAAAGGTTTCATGATGCAGATTACAAAGGCAATTGCAACGAAAGCAAAAATTGACAAATGGGATCTAATTAAACTAAAGAACTTCTGCACAGTGAAATAAACTATGAGAGGAAATAGACAACATACAGAATGGGAGAAAATTTTTGCAGACTATGCATCTGACAAAGGTCTAATATCCAGCATCTAAAAGGAACTTAAATTTACAAAAAAAA
>NW_016107361.1:4334518-4378494 GCF_001604975.1 Cebus imitator | reverse complement strand
ACCATTGTGGAAGACAGTATGACAATTCCTCAAACACCTAAAGACAGAACTACCATTCAACCCAGCAATCCCATTGCACATGTATGTTCATTGCTGCATTATTCAGAGTAGCAAATATGTGGAATCAACCTAAATGCCTATTAATGATAGACCGGATAAAGATAATGTGCTACATATACATTATGGAATACTTCACAGGCATAAAAAAGAATGAGATTGTGTCCTCTGCAGGGACAAGGATGGAACTGGAGGCTCTTATCCTTAGCAAGCACAGGAACAGAAAACAAAATACTGCATGTTCTCACTTGTAAGTGGGAGCTAAATGATGAGAACACATGAACACAGAGGGGAACAGACACTGGGGATCCTTGGAGAGTGGGAAAAGGGAGAGGATCAGGAAAAAGAACTAATGAATACTATGTTTAATATCTGGGTGATGAAATAATCTATACAACAAACTGCCATGACACAAATGTACCTATGTAACAAACCTGCACATGTATCCCTGAACTTAAAAAAGAAAACGTATATATACACCATGTAACACTACTCAGTCATAAAAAAGAATGGAATAATGTCTTTTGCAGGAACTTGGTTGGAGCTGGAAACCATTATTCTAAGTGAAGTAACTAAGGAATGGAAAATCAAATACTGCATATTCACACTCAGAAGGGAGACCTAAGGTATGGGTACACAAAGGCCTAGAGTGATATAATGAACTGTGGAGACTCAGCAGTGGGAGACGGGAGGGTGAGTAAGGAATAAAAACCTACATATTGGGTACAACATACATTACTTGGGTGACAGGTGCACTAAAATGTTGGACTTCACCACTGTATAATTCATCCATGTAACCAAAAACCACTTGTACCCGCAAAGCATTGAAATTTTTAAAAATTGAGAAAAAAGAAAATGTGGCACATATACACAATGGAGTACTATTCAGCATAAGCAATGAGATCCTGTCATTTGCAACAATGGATGGAACTGGAGATCATTATGTTAAGTGAAATAAGCCAGGCACAGAAAGACAGGCATCACATGGTCTCATTTACCTGTGGGACGCAAAAATCAAAATGACTGAACACATGGAGACAGAGAGTAGAAGGATGGTTACCAGAGGCTGGAAAGGGTAGTGGCAGGGACGGGGGTAAGCGGGGATGGTTAATGGATAAAAAATGGTAAGAATGAATAACACCGAATAATATCTAGTATTTGGTAGCACAACAGGGTAGCTATAGTCAAAATAATTGTACATTTCAACTAAAAGAGCATAAATGGTTTGTAACACAAAGAACAAATTCTTGAGGGGATGAATACCTCATTTTTCATCAAGTGATTACCATGAATCAAATGCCTGTATCAAATTCTCTCATGTACTCCACAAATATATACACCTATGTGCCCACAAAAATTAAAACAAAAATCTTGTGTACCTTTTTCCTGGATTGCTAATTTTGTTATTGAGTTGCCACAGTTTTCTCTTGAAGCACCCTAGGACTCCAGGTCTGCTGGAGGCAAGAGGCGGATTGTGAAACCACTGGTTCCTGGGAGTAGCATCACAGCTCCATGCAGGGTTCATGATGCTTCTGACACTTTCTGGTCCACGAGGCCCTGGCCCTGGATTGAGCTTTCCATCCTTTGCCCTATTCCTCACAGCAGGGTCTGTAGGACTGGCTGGCAGCCTCCCTGATGGCAAACCCTTGTCCCCTGCACCTGGGCAGTAACCTGGGCAGCTTTCAGATGGCCCTTACCCCCACGGACACAGATGGGCCAGTTAGTTTGCTTTGGGGTTTTGACTTTAAGTTCTGAATGTGTATATTGGCTGCCCATTCTATGTCTCATCCTGTCCCAGCCATCACCTCGGTTCTGATACAGCCGCACACATCAGCAACAAGACCGAAGGATTTCTGGAGAATGCTGAATGTTGTCTGGAGGCAGAGATCCCACTATTTCATTTGTTTCATGGTTTGTCTTTTTTGGTGTTTAATCCTCCAAAAAAAGTCAACTTCTTATATCTGAAAAATTCATACCCCTCTCCACTCTGCCGTGATGCCCCTCTCCCTCATCGAAATCCCACTGTCACTTCAGGCCCCAATTTAAACCTCATTTTCTCTGTAAACCCCACCCTTACCTCCCTCCATCCCCTGACACATTCCAAAAGGCACTGGACACACTTTCTAGGCCTTGTGCTCACTCGCTCTCTCGCTGTCTTTTCTCTGCAATCTTTAGAAAGCACTGATTTCTTAATGTGTAGCACTACCTCTAATAGAGAACTTGGGCATCTCGAAAAGTTGTTTTTAATATTTTCTCTCTCCTGCTTGATGCCCAGCTCGAGAGAGGGGAAAAAATGTTTTATTATCATTAACAGTGCCTTGCATATAAGTGCTCAATAATTGTTTATATTTTGTCTAATCAAAGTATCTGTGTCTAAATATTTTCCCCTTGATTGTGCTGGTGCCATGGAGAATGGACCAGCAGCTATGCATATGTGTGTGTGAAGGGGGGCGGGGGGGGGAGAGAGAAAGAAAGAGAAATAGAAGGAAAAGATTGCCATTTGCTTAGCCTTTTCCAGGTGAGGCAGTTCCCCCCAGCATCACCTCTGCACACCAAGGCTGCTTACTGCCAATGCCTGCCACTCTGCCTAAGCATTTTCCTTGCTGCAAGAGCCTGTGCACCAAGCAAGTGGCAATGGGTGAATGCTCATGGAGGCAGCCCTCAACCAATGACGGACGGGGAGCTGGTGCATCAGTATCTCTGCTTTTTTGCCAACTCCCTCCCAAGGGTGTGCTAACTCTGAGGTGTGTTCTACATCGTCTTCCAGAGATCTCTGGCAGGACTGAGCCCCGATTCCTCACAGCAGTAATAGGCTTTACAGGCCCCTAATTGTCTTCCTTACCCCTTTCTCACTCTTCTACTTCCTTGTCAGGGATGTCTGGGATCAGCCTCCAAATAAACTAGTTGCAATTAAATACTTGTCTGAGGGTCGGTTTCTGGAAGAACCCAAATCAAGATGATTTGCTTTGCATTCCTTTGGATGTCTTTCCCTGTTTCTAAAACAGAAGCCAAATCCTGAACACTTTTCTGAGAAAGCTCTGGTCGGTGCCAACAGAGGCAGGAGGACTGGTTGCAGCGCCTGATATAAGGCTCGGTTGGAATCACATAAACGTGCTCTCAGGGCACTCTGAGCTGCTGTCCCTCAGTGCACTTCTAGAGTGGGGTCGACGTCTGGTTGTTTCTAAAATTCAGAGCCAAATGTAGTAGTACCCAAGGGAATTCACTGGGTCTGGCATGACGGCTTCTGAGTCTCTGCTGTGAGTGGCTATAGCAGACTACATTGGCCAAATTATCAGGGACCTTCACCAAAGTGCAAACTGAAGCAATTGTTCACATATGCAAGATTCATCCAGGAACTCCTCCAAGTGAAATAGACAAGAATATTTTATCTAACAGACTGTCAAAACGCCTTAAAGTCAGGTAAGATTCTCACAGCAAGGGTCAGTCTAGTATCAAACAAATTCTAACACATCTACTTTATGAGTCTCAGTCTACTTTTAATACAGTAAAATTTCTTTCTTTACTGGCCTGTATCATGTTGAACCCATAATGCAACATGACCCAGCTTTGACATTATTTGTAGATATAAAAACATAGTGTTCTGAAAAGAATTGTAAATGCTTCACTGAGCTTTAGTAGGAAAGTCTTCTTTTGAAAAAAGGGAAATCAATGTCTAGCATAACATGTAGCACTCTTAGAAATAAGGCAAATTCTATACGAGGCAGAGTCTTGCCTGAAACAAGCTTGAATACATTCAATCCAGCTATTGTTATTACTAACAGCTGATGAAGATTCTTACTAGAAGAAAGAAACAGGAATGCTGGATCCACGCTGCAATGACAACCACATGCGACAGGCAGTAGCATCAGTAACTGTCCTCACCACTCATCAGAATATTAGCATCTAATACATTATCACTGAGTGATTATTGAGAACATTTGATCCACTGTGACTGAGGACTCACGCCTCTTCTGGACTAGACCAGGAGTCTCTTGTTGTCAAGCTCTGTGGATGTCCCACAGCTGTCAAACGTGTCCATTATCCTCCTTCATTCTGAGGCTCCTCATTCACTTTCAGAAAATTCTCAGTCTCTTCGGTTCAGTGTTCATTGGATTACAGAATCTCTGCTAGACTGCAAAAACTACTCTGCTTTCTATCACTGTGCCACACAGTATGCTGGCCGCTGGTCACAGCCTGGAACAGCGTCCCGACTGCAGCGTGGGGCAGACTGGCCCTACCTCTGTGTCCTCATGTAGCTACCCATGCTGCCATGAGACATTTTATTTTAAAATTATCCATGCTTGCTTTTAGGTGGGAGATGAGTAGTATTCAAAGCTCACAAGATTTAAAAAAAGCTACTGGAATATGAATTCTGGGACTAATTATAGTCTCAATTTTGGATGGATCTGTGATTCTTTTCCATCTGCACTATCTATGGGATTCTCCTTGGCAATGAAACCATTAATGTTGACATAACTGAATAACAGTGCTGACCAGTATATCTCTTTGGCCCAGGTCTTTGTCAGAGCTAAGCCCTCTTGAAATCAGAGGTCTGAGTTTGGGTCAAACTAATCTGTGCCTCTGTAAATGTCTTGCTTTGAAATGATGCTTGTTTTTAAAACAATTAAAGGCAGAGCTAACATAATAGATCTTCCAAAAAGAAAGTTCCTAGGATAATGAAAACCAATTGGATAATATTAACATGTGGAAATGGCTTTCAGAAATGGTTCGAGTGGTTTATCATAATACAAGCTAGACCTCAGAGGACAGTAAGCAAATGCTATACATGTATTAGAGTACAGGGATTCTTTTCTTGACCATAAACTTTAGATGCAGATGACCTGTCATTTCCCTTAGACTTATTAAATGGCTCCAATGCTCAGGATCCTATTTAATGGTGGTGCTTAAGCTTCTTAAATGTAATGGAGCAGCTAGAAATGATTCCCTGGACTTCTTTGCTGGATCTCAGCATCAGGTCAAAAGGCCAGGCCAAAATCATTTCTCAACTTGTACCAAAATCCCAGCTGGGCCAAGGACCTTTTGCTATTGATTGCCACCTGCCTTGCATCATCAACCTGCTCCTTACAAATAGCTCCTTTCCACTAACATGGAACATTTAAACATGCTCAAGTCTCTTCTGTCTTTTCACAGTTGGATTTGACAATTGCTGGTTTTAATTCCTCACTTCTCATTCCTTCTTCAACCCAGATGCAGCCTGACCTGTCACTCCATGAAAACTGCCCTTGCCCAGATCACAAACAGCCTCTTGGTTTTTGAATCCAATGGACACCTTTCAGTTGGAATCTCACTTGACCTCTTGGCAACTCTGGGTGTTTTCGATCCCCCTGGGATTTCACTAGGCTGAGGCAGAAGCTGGCAGTTCGAGGCAGCAGCTCCCTCTGACTGAGGGAGATTATACAAGGTGGATACTAGGAGGCGATAAGGATTGAGTCATTAGACACACACCACCCACTCACGATTCTGCCCATGCTGGTGCTAAAAATCCCATCGGGGCACTCTGTGCTGTGTGTAGCGGGAAGGAAAAACCAAGACTAGCTTTGCAGCCTGTATTCTTTTTTATCCCCTTTCTCCTTTTTAAAATTCTCCCATTGGAGTAAGGATAGAACAACAGTTTCCAGGCAACATGCAAAAACAAGGGCATTATCCTTCTGGATGAGTTTATGCTAAGTGTATTAAGCATAATATGCTAAATTGTTAGCAAACATTTTAACTGATGGAACTAGGCAGGATTAGCTATCATTTGTGATTCCTCTCTCTAACTTCAGCCAAATGTCCTTCCTCCACATCACACTCCTGCCAGCTTAATGAATTTCTATAATTAGCCATAACTTCTGATTTATAGACCTTGCCTTTACTCTTGCTAACGTGTTTGCACCATTATGTTATAGCCATGACTTCTAATCCAGCTAGCATTCTGTGCACCTATAGAATTGTAGTCATCAAGTTGCTTTCTTTACAGTGTGTTTTCTTTTCCTAGACAGCTTCTGGCACGTAGTTATATGAGGGCATAGCACCATTCTGTGTGACCTCCTCATTTTCTCCTAAGCACCTAAGTAACCATTGTGCAATTTGCCTTCTTTCCTAATGCCTATTGTCCTCCTGCTGTCTAGACCATGATTATCGAACAGACTTCTCTGTTAGAAAGCCCTTCTTGTACACTGTGGTGCTTAAGAAATGTTTTAGCTGAATCCCAAACCTGTCCCCACTCGAATAACTTGCATTTCCCCCCCACCCCTGCAAGTCTGCCTTTTAGGGTTACTAAAAAATACCTGTGCATTCTGTTGAGAGCATGGTATGTTTTACATGGCAGTCTCTAGAGTGAGTGAAGACTGATTCCATGTCTCCATTTAGGGCAGCCGTCTCAAAGTACCCCTTTCTTTCTCTTTTTCATTGTTCTTATTTTAAAAAGACAAACCCTGAAGTCTTTACAACTGCTATAAGGCCCTATTCCTGTTATTGCTCCGCACAAACCTCCTATGTTCTCCTGCTCTTGGGTTAGGGAGCCACCCCAGCCTGCGTGCTGTCCTCAGACTCACCAAAATCCCTGTCCCTCTGTCTGCACTGCTCTTCTTCTCCATTTCCCCAGGCTCATTTTGCACCTCTGTCAAATCTGCTTAAACTTCCCCCCTGCCCCAGCAACCTGCACATTCTGCCCCACAATTCCCCATGGCCCAGATTCCGACTCTATCCTTTCACCCATAGCAAATCCTATAAACTTATTTACTAAGTTTGTTTGCTTAGTGTCTATCTCCAATGCCTCACCATGAGGGTGGGAATGTGCATCTCTCCAATGTATATCCTATGTGCTGAGCAAGTGTCAGGTCCACAGCAGGTGTTCCGTTTATTCATTATTGTATGAATACGTGAAAGGGAAATAGATGTAAGTAAAAATGCATTAAAAAGTAAGTTTTAGCTGCATATAGTAGCTCACACCTGTAATCCCAGCACTGTGGGAGGCAGGGGCTGGTGGATCACCCGAGGTCAGGAGTTCGAGACCAGCCTGACCAACATGGAGAAACCTTGTCTCTATTAAAAATACAAAATTATCTGGACATGGTGGCACATGTCTACAATCCCAGCTACTCGGAAGGCTGAGGCAGGAGAATCACTTGAACCCGGGAGGCGGAGGTTGCAGTGAGCAGAGATCACGCCATTGCACTCCAGCCTGGGCGACACAAGTGAAACTCCATTTCAAAAAAAAAAAGGTAAATTTCAATAGGTTGTCTTTTCCTAATAAATTATCTCTAGCTCTACCTACTCTCTGTGTTTCTGCATCTCTGAAAAATTGACCCTTGCATGAAGGGACCAAAGAGGTTCAATTGCCAGAGCCATAATATTGACAGAAGATCACATGGTGAGGTAGGGTGGGTTTAGAAAGGAGGAGCAGGTGGAAGCCCAGCTGGAAAAATCAGTTGGATGGGAATAGATTCAGGAGATAATGGTGAAGGGGGAAGCAGCAGAATTGTACACAGATCTACTGAACAGCTGGACACAAGGCAGTAACTAATTCAGAATGCTTCAAAGGCTCCCAAGCAGGGAAGGTGGTTGTTGCTGCTGATGCATTTGGTTAGAGTCATGATGGACTGGAGGAGCCAGGGCAAGACGATCAGGATAGCTTGTAAACTGTCTAGGCCCAGAGACCAGCTGACCTTGGGGAAGATGGAGCTAAGGAAAATGGCAGAAACACTCTGTGATTACATCAAGCTTGTGTGGCTGTGATGCTGTGGTGGGATGCAGGAGATGGGCTTATGTTACAGTATTGACAATGGAGGTATCCAAGGTTGTCTTTTCCCCTTAGCATACTCTGGGTTAGAACTCCTCACTCTCAACTTTCTAAAATAGAGATCAGGGGCAGCAGATTGAACTAAGCTTCTTGGAGCAGCTTTTCTATGTTGGGGGATGTGAGATGTTAGAACAGTTGACATGGTGACCCACCCGTAAGGAGCTTCTGGTCTAGGGGGAAGACAGGTATATAGGCAGACAGCCAATACGACTTCCAGTAAAGACAGTAATTCTATTTGGAGGTTAAGCCAATATAGGAGACTAGGCAGGATCTTAGTAAGATGTGGGAAATTCATTCCTGGCAGGGGGCAGCAGGGGCAAAGACTTAGAGATGTTGGGAAGGAAAAATATAGTAGATTTTCCATTCATTAAAACACATGACACACTTCAGGAGCAGCAGAGGGAGTTAAGGACAAAGGAAAGTCATGTTCAGTTGGGAATATCCCTAAAGGCCAGTCTCGGGGTTCTGAGCAGCCTTTCTCTGGCAGCTAAAAGTCACCAGATGTTTATGAGCAAGTACATAAATGGCTCGGTGCATTTTTCCCTTAGATGTTGAGAAGTGAGGAGTAAGAGAAATCCGTTTATGGAAGGAGGCCGCACAGATCTGAATGCCTCTCAGGTCCAGCTCCCATGAAAGACTGACAACAGAAGGTGAAGCTGACTACTTATCGAAGCCCAGGAGGCTGCTGCTCTCTCAGCTCCAGGTTCTGGTTCATGCCTGGCCTCTCTCTGGACTTCCAAAGCAGGTGGGTATAGGCCGCAGAGATGAAGAAAGTACATCATAGCCCAGGAGAAATAGCAGTCGTGTATCTGAAATGTATGTTCCCTCACAAGATTTTCTACCTCAAACTTTTTTTGCCAGCTTCCCAAATCTTTTTCAGATTTTATGTTTAGTCAAATTAAAAAAATGTATATTTAAAAGGAAACCTAATAGACACACTGAGTGAAAAATAAGATGAAGGGAGCTGTAAATAATAAATCTAAAAGTGTTGAGATGAAATTATGTCTACTTGAGAATTGTGGTCATACAGCCATTATCTAATGTCTGATTGGATGGTCCACTTCAAAAAATAAATATAGATGATGACAACTTCTTTGCTCTCTGTGTATGTCCTCATAAGCCTGACTTCTTCAGAGGTTACAGGGCATGAGTAGAGAAATTGCTTTAAAAATAATCCTCTGTCATTTTTCAATTTCCAAATAAAATTGGCTATTTGGCTCAGAAAGTACTGCATGAAAGATAAATCATTTTTAAGAAACACTGAACTGCTATTAAGTTTTTTTCCTTATGTGGTAGACATTCCTGCCTTTAAAACAAATATGTACTTTACAAATTGAAGTATAGCAAGAACATTTGTTCTATCAAAGTTGACAAGAAAACATGTTTAAATGAAGATGCCATCTGTTTCCCAGCCTTAACACCGACATTTCCCTGTTCCCTCCCATGCACCTACATACCCCAATGTACATCATGTATTAATAACAGACAGGGTGACAGATGCTCCCATTTCCACTGCCTTTGGAAACATGTAGCAGATTGTATTTAATTATTCCGTGATTATATTGTCTCATATTGAACAATCACCGTAGACTTACGCTCCTCTAAGTAGCCAAAGCGAAGGACCAGCCTACGGCTTTTTATATTACCTGAGGGTATGGGCTGGGAGCTGTATTTTAAAACCACGAAGGTACAGCAGCCCTGCCTCAGACTTCTTTGTTCTCCATTCTATAATGGGCAACTCTGGCCTTAAACATTCTATTTTATTTTTTGGGACAGGGTCTCTCTCTGTTACCCACACTGGAACGCAGTGCTGCAATCGTAGCTCATAACAGCCTCAAACTCTTGGGCTTAAGTCATCCTCCCACCTCAGCCTTCTGAGGAGCTAGGACTGACTACAGGTATGTGCCACCACGCCCAGCTATTTTTTTTTATTTTTAGAGAGACAGGATCTTGCTATGTTGCTCAGGCTCAAATAATCCTCCCACCTTGGCCTCCCAAAGTGCTGGGATTATACGTATGAGCCACTGTACCCAGCCTTAACAGACATTTTATATATTTTTAAAATGTAGGTTTTGGTAAACTGCCATGTACCCAGAAATACTTCCTAACTCAAAATATCATGTGTAGATGTGCACGTGTGCATGTACACACCCACCAGGATGTTGAAATTGCATTTTTCCTTAAAGATTTTTAACTAAAGTACAGAGCCATCCCAGTTTGAAGTAAATCCAATTCGAGTTTGACAGCAATCAATCTCTCATTGGTTTCGGTAACTCCACTGAATCCACGCACACACGCCTTTGTCTTTTCGTGCTCTTCGGAGTGTTTATACTTCAAAAGCAATGCTAACAAGCTTTATCGTTTCAATACATTTAGCAGCACAGTATGTGTCTATTGGTGAGAATACTTATATCTATTTATAGACCTGTTTTGATAACTCTGCTTCTCCAAAACATATAGGACATATTTTCTATCACATCATTGGATTTGGGGTTATACTGCAGCATTAATGTATTTATTGGCTGACACCGAAGGCTGTTTATGTGTAATCATAGTTTTTAGCATAAACACCTTTGGTGAGCATAATGTGTCCTGCAGTTACATGTGACAGTTCTCCTGCTTCTCCTTCACCTTGTCTGCCCTTTCATTCATTTGCTTGAATACCTTTCTGCAATGGGACTTGAATGGCCATTACTGTGGCACCATAAAGCTGAGAGGCCTTTCCTTCTCCCCACCCTAGCTATAAAACAAAAACAATTTTTAAAAAGAGGAAAAAAAATTGATCCTATGCTGTTCCTGGGCACAGAGTTAGGATCACAGTGGAGAAGTACAAAGGGATTGATCTTAGCGTGATAATGGGATGCAGTTTGTACCTGGAGTTGCTCACTAGTGGGATGAATGACCTTGGGGACCTCATATCACTGATGTTTCCGTGGGGTGTCACAGACGTTCTTCTGTAGTGGAGGACGAAACTGGCCCAGAGCAGTGGTTCTTGAAGCTGGCTGTACTTCAGAATCACTTGAATTTCTTTGAACTGAAGATTGCTGGGCCCCACATCAGACTTCCTAATCAGAATATCCAAGATGGGGAGCTCTAAATAGGTCCTTGATAAACTCCCCAAGCAATTCAGATGGGCAACCAGCATTGGAAACCACCCATAACTCTGAACTCTAAGCTGTCATTCCAAATGGAATTTCTGCTCCAGATGCCTATGACAGTAACAACAATATCTTCATCGTTAGATATCTCTTTCTTTTTCTGTGCCTAAGCTTTGCTTTCCTTGGTCTTGGCTTTACTTTCAGCTAGGCTTTCTCCAAGAGGTGATAAACTGACAACTAACAGCTCCAGGGTAGCCCCCTTCCAAGTAATACTCATTTGCCAAAATCTTAAGTTTTGCATAATATGGAGGCATGAAACTAGGAAGAAATTTAGGGGATTATATGCTATTAACTCACAATTGTATGAAAGTTTGTTTCCTTACAGAAAGGGAACAGCTGGTCTCATTTCCTCCTGAGAACAGCACGAAATATAATAAGTTTGGTTTAGACACAAAGACAAGTACCTTGTCACTGAAGGTCATTCCACTTCAACTATGTTACCGAGGGCAGGCACAAACATTCCCTTCCCGGAATCTCTGGCAACTATATGGGTTTCTCTGTGCTCAAGAGTGCCAAGTCCTGCCTACAGGTTGGATGCTCTGACAGCACTGGTTCTATACTAACTTTCAGCCCTCAAATGCATCTGCAATTTAGACTGCTTTCTCAGATGTGGCTCCAGTGTCTCTCTAAGGAGAGGGTGTGGCGGTGTCTGGCAGCAGAGGGTGTTGTGGTGGTGGTGGCCAAAGGCTTGGCTTTAATTTTCACACAAAAAATTTGTTTTTGTCTTTTTTTGAAATCGGGCAACGGGGAAGTGATTGAACTTCGTAGCTGTTTTGTTCATTTATTATCTAACTCCCCTTTCCAGATTGAGAAAGAACCAATTTGATTGGGTCAAGGATATATTCCCCAATGCCTAGAACTTTCATTGAATAAACAGAAAATAACTGGCTTTAAAGCTGGGAAGAGAAGGGAAATCTGTGACTAGCCTGTGGCTGCTTCTTATGAGACTTGGAATGTGGAATGAATGCAGCACCTGACCCAGCATAAGGTCCTCTCGCCACCAGAGCAATGAGCACTAACAGGAGTTGGTGGTCTGCGAGCTGTTCTCGCCTTGGGGAGAGGTCACTTGGTTCAGCCTCAAACTGAATCATAGGCCACTGTGCACATCATATCGGGAAGCTGGGAAGGTGGTAGAGAAGAGCCAATGGTGGGCCAGTGCCAAGTGGGGTAAGCATCTTCACTACACAGCAAATAGATGCTCCATGTAGTCTCCATGATGTCAAGTCAGGGAACCAAAGATACACGTTTATTAAGCCAGTGTCAGGGCAATATGACTTCTCCGACTAACTGATCAAAAGCCCGCTCATCTTCTCTTTGATCTTTAATAACACTCATATTCTGACAGATCAATGTTGCAAATGAAAAACATACTGCAGCTTTTTCCTACAGAAATCCAAATTCATTGGACCTCCGTTGGCTCTTTCTAAGATTGTATCTGACAGAGAATGCCCTGTCTTCATGGCAGTCAGTTGCAAGAGCGATCAAGGTAGAGACTTGAGTGGAAAGATGGAGATGGTTTGAAGATCTAGTCTACAGGTAGCCTGTCCTCCCTTGGGGGTGGCCAATTAATCTTGACCTTGCCCAGCACAAAAAAGTTCATGGAAACAATCTTTTACAATTCACACTTAAGAGACAATGGAGTGAATATCTTGATTTTTTTTAACCTAGTATTTTTTGCCACCCACTGTCTAAACATGACAGACCAAATCTTCTCAACAGTTTAACTCCCACAGCCTGGCAGCTCAGAGCAGAAAAACTCACGCACAATATATACTTTCAAAAGTATTTTTAGTTTCTTCCATGAAGCGACTTATTTTATTCTTGTAAAAAACATTGAACTGTCAGCAATGGTTCATGTCTACCAAGTTCTGCAATTCCTATGAGCAACTCCGCTCTTCAAGACAATGAACAGCTTCAGCTGAATTTGTTTGCCTCAGTCATAGCAGGCTCACAGACACCTGGTGGGTGTCCCTTGGTTTACCAAGGCAGGCAGTGGCATCTGTTCTCCTAGAATAAAACATCCAAGTCCTACTCTAGACTAGGGTACATTTAGTTCTACCTGGTGTGATATATTTGCCTGACATAATGTGTAGGATGTATCATTTTCTTTGGGGGAAAAGATGGCAGATCTAAACTGGGTAATTTGAAGAGTTTTAAAAACTACTTACAGTGGTGTGGGCAGGGTGTTAGGAATTAGAAGGAAATTCCTAGGGCTAGCAACAGAAGGGAGTCACTATTCTTGGTCAGAGAGGGGGATGGGGCAGTTCTAGCGCCCCAGGAAGAACGGCTATTTGCAGAGCTGTCCTTGCCCAGGGCTCACCCTCTGCCCACCCTCCAGTCTCCTGCCAGCAGCTCCTGTCACAAGCCAGAAGGCAAAGGAGCCTGCTGAGGTAGGCTCCAGGGGCACAGAACAGGGTGTCCAGAGGATCCTAAGGCAAATGGAAGATATGCAGCAAGTGAGGAGGATGCAGGGAGACAGGGGTTGTCCACTGAATGCTCCCATTCATCTTTGTTCATTCCTTCATGCAGACACGTTACTCGCTAAACACCTTCTAGAAGTGAAAGCGCCTTGGGAGACATAGATAAAGCATGGTAAATGGCCCCTTCTTTCAGGGTGCTTTTAATTGAATGGGAAGACAAGGCATCACCACACAGAATGCCAAAATAAGCTAAGCTGCCAGGCAAAGGAGGACTGCAGAGTGCATCAGTGGGACAGGAGTCCGGAGGCAGGAGAAGGCAGTGTGGGCTCTGGAGGAAGCCGGCGGGGGGGTGGGGGGAGGGGGGGGCGAGGGGGGCAGATGGGAATGTAAGAAGATTGGCAAGTTCCAGGTGGGGTGGGAGGAGAGTCTTGAAGTCTTCAGTTCTTGCCTCAGCACCTCTGTGGCCTGAGGGACTGGCCTCACCATTTTTTAATTAGTTCTAAAACTGCACAAAAACTTGAAATATATGTACCTTTTTACTATTTACAGTGTGCCAGGCAATTTACATATACTCTCTCATCAAGGCCTTACAGCACTGCCTTGATGGATGTTACTTCCCCCATTTTATGGATGAGGAGAAATGAAACTCCCAGAGGCAGGGTATTTTATCTAAGGTCACACCTAGTGGTACAGCAGCTGGGATTCAAAGCCAGTGGTTTATGACATCAAATTCCAAGCCACTCACCTCAAGGATGATAAAGGACAATTAGCAACAGTGTCAGCCCTGGTTTGAAATGGTTTTTCTTACTGATATCCTTGTGTGCTCTCAGATGCCTGGCAGCTAGAACCTGGTCCCCTACTTTACGCTGTCCAACTTGTAAAATAGGTTTCCACATGGGCTGCCTGCACTGAGGTATAGTATTTGCAACTCAGAAGTCTGCATGGGGTGTTATCTTTGTATTATCCCTGTTTAAAGCCCCCTAACACTTCTCATTTGTCTGGAATCTGTGAACTATGGAGACAGACTATCTGACCCCCTCCTACCTCTGATCTGATTTTTTACTATCCACCATGTTCTCACTCCGCTCCAGCCACACTGGTTTTTTCTTTGCCAAGTTACATTCTCTCCCCTCCAGGTTCTTTGCCCTACGTCTTCCATCCGGAGTCCTCTCCCCACATCTTTACAGATTGGCTCCTGTTATTCACGCAACAGAAATGTCCAAGTCCTTCTTCTGAGCATGCCGCAGCATGGCTCCCCACTCAGCCTCTCCATCACCACCTGTCTTATTGTCACTGTCAGATTCATCACTGGCTCATATTCGTTATCGGTTTACTCTGTCCACATGAGGGTTGGAAACTTTTGCTATTTTATGCAATGCAAGATAATTTTATGCCTGTAGTATTTGGCTCCTTAAATGTTTTCCAAATTAATGAGTTCGTGGAGATGAAACCTGGTTCAGAAAAGTAATAACTCGCTCATGCTTCAGTTGTTATTTCTACTTATATTTCAAGATGAACAAAGTGAAGGTTAAAGGTGCAAGGATGGGCATTTGAGTTGGTTCCAAGTTTTGCTTTTGCAAATATGGCTGCAATATGCTGACTATAACCAGAGGACAAAGAAAAAAAAATACAGCTGCAATAAACATATGTGTGCATATGTCTTTATAGAATGATTTATAATCCTTTGCATATATACTCAGTAATGGGACTGCTGGGTCAAATGGGTATTTCTAGTTTTGGATCCTTGAGGAATTACCACGAAGCTGGAAACCATCATTCTCAGCAAACTAACACAGGAACAGAAAACTAAACACCACATGTCTTCACTCATAAGTGGGGGCTGAACAATGAGAACACATGGACACAGGGAGGAGAATATCACATACCAGGGCCTGTCAGGGGGTGGGGGTGCAAAGGGAGGGAGACCTAGATGATGGGTTGATAGGTGCATCAAAACCACCATGGCACATGTATATCTATGGAGCAAACCTGCACGTTCTGCACATTTATCCCAGAACTTAAAAAAAAGTCCAAGGATATGCAAGCAACAGGACTATAACATACACCCCTTGAAGTTAAGTCATTGGCTTTACAAATTGACTATTGCTGCATATATGATTTATGACTGTGATTGGGAAGCTCTCAACCCCCCAAGTACAGTGGCTTAAATACTTTTCTCTCATGTGTTATTACAGAATTCGGTGTCTGTCAGTCAGAAGGTGACATCCATCCCTGGATCCAAGCTGGCTGTCCCAGTTGTTGGCATTTCCCAGCCAGTAGAAAGGGGGAAAGAGGGAGTGGAGAGCCCAAAGCTTCCTTAGGATGACATAGGGAAGTTGCATACACTGCCTTCACGAGAGATACAGGAGAAACTAGTTTGGGGAATGTGTGCCCAATTAAAACTTGGCAAGTTTGGTTACTAGAAGGAAGAGGAGACTAGATGTAGGGAACAGTGAGCAATCTGAGACCTTGTCATAAGCCTATCAGATGAAGATTATCACCGTCTCTATTCTACATAGTAGAAACAGGGGCTCAAAGAAATTCAGCTTTGGTCAGCTTTAATGAAATGGTTTTCACCATTAGTGAAGGAGCAGAATTTATGGTAATATTTCATTTCAGTTCCCCATTTTATCATTTATTTTACACATAAACACCATTTCATGTTCTGTGCTCGGGTAAGACTTACCCCATTTTAATCCTGCTACATCATTCAGCCTTGACTTCTTAGAAGTGTTTTAATCAAAATGGACAAGGAAATAAATAGAGGTGAGAGCCCAGAGGGCTGGGACCCTGTCTGACCCTTTGACAGCATAGCTCGCCTCCTTCTGTGTATACTGGGCTCCTGGGGAGGTCGCCTTCTAGGGCCGCATACCCAAATAAGGCAGGACCTGGGTTTCAGGCAGATGGGGTTGAGTGTACATTGGGGGCTTTGCGAATGATGAGAGTCAGTTTCTCTGGTTGCTGAGCAACAGATCATCAGTAGGTAGAGTAGCCACAGGTTGTTTGCTGGGACCATCCTTGTTTACAGCTGTTGTCAGTGTAATTAAGAGTGCCCCTCTCAAAACTGAACCAGTTTAATTAAGTTATAATGTGCCCTACCAATAGGCCAATGTCACCGCTGACACTCAGGCTTAAATGTGTTGGGGCCAAAACACTTTGGAAATGTTGAACAGCTAAGCAGGAGAGATGCCTGAGATGCCTCAATACAAGTCTCTGGATTTGATTGCCATCATGAAGGCCCAGTGAGAAACTGCTATTTCCCAGTTCAAATTAATGCAAACTCTATTCTGCTGGGTAAGCCCAAACAGTCCAGTTATAAAGGTAATTTTATAATCTGTTCTCAGATTACCAAACAGCATAAATGTCTTTGTTTTATACTGCAGACTAATGATTAAAATATCTAGAAACAGAAGCATGCATAGTCACAAATTATCCAAACCACGTAAGACTATAAAAATCTATCTGTAAGACACATTCAATAAATAACCTAGAATTTATCTATGCCCTTGGTTTCAATGACACTTGTTTTTCAGAATACTGAGTTACACTGCACATGAAATTTCAGAAATGTTCTGAGTTAATCAAAATGTACTCAATTTGTAGCACAATTTTATTTTCCAGGGGTCATCACCACCACTTCATATCTAAGAACCCGATTTTTAAAATCCCAGAGATTTGTAAAATGACAGTTCTCAAGGAACTTTGTGATTTGGAGTAAGAAAGATGTAGCTAAAGATCAACACATGAAAGTACCTCCTTCTTGAAGTTGGAATGAAATATAGGAAATATTCATTATCTAAGAATCAATAAAAGAACAAAAGCTACTTAAGGTGAATTCACTTGCGGTAGCAACCAGAATTTCACAGTAAGTGATGAGAACAAAGGTTTGATAGAATTAAAAACTGCAGATTTTGGCATAGCCTTCCAACAAAATTGTAGTTCAGCATATACCGTATTTTACTTAATGGTTTTCTTACAACATGACCACAAAGAGGATGACAGCCGCACTTCTCAAAACCTCAGCATGTGCAATTTTGAGCAGTCCTGTAACATCACTCCCATCAAACATTCCTTTTATGCAATCCTGCATATTTCACAAGATTTGCATTTTTATTTTGCCGATCAATTGGCCTTGTATTAGCAGTGCATTGAATATTCCAGACCACCAATCATACTGGAAGCTAAATAAAGACACTGATGTGATTGGTGGGAATGAACACTAAATGGAGAATATTTGAACAGGGAATAATTTCATGACTTCAGTCTATTAGATAACATCTTTCAAGTCCCTCATGCCAACGGTCAACAGCAGCAAGGCTGTAAGAATGAACTCTGGACTTATCAAGGACCCCTATAGTTCGGGCTTGAGTCCTAACTCCATCAACGTGCACTCTGGTCTTGACCAAGTCACTTTGTCTTCCAAGCCCAGGAGAACCAGTTTATTTTTTTGGGATCCACAGTTTTCTGTATAAATGCTTTAATGTGCATGTCCTGAGGGAGTGTGCTCATACATTTCCTTGAATTCAAGAGTCCAAACCTCAAATCTAAGGTCTCTCACGTGGTTTCTAAAGTTGCTCCCAGCACTCACATTCTCTGGTTTCCGATTTTGCCTGAGTCAAATTCTCACTGGGGAATAAAAGTAGAGGACTGGATTAAACCAGGTGGGGGGAAGGTCTATGAACTGTTACCTGTAGTCAGTGTTAAAATGTAGGTAGGCAATCCATCTATTCTAACGGATAATCTACTCTCCAGAAACTCCTTGAAACTTGTTTTAAGAAAATAAAGATTTAAGCTTATGGTTTCAGGGGAGTCAGGATGCTGTGTGGAACACTTAATGATATATATACAATTGCAAATCGTTAGAAATACTGGACACTCAGCTGAATCTATTTTTAAGGAATTAAAACATCACTACTATATGCCATATTAGTAATACAACTAAAAATCATTGTAACTATCAGGCTAGGAAGACACAAATAGCATGTACTATTTAATATAGGTAGAGTGAGTCAGCTTTCTGAGAATAGTAACTTGGCTTCTTACGTAATTATTCTAAACCTTTGCATCATCACAGCTATAACTTTATTAAAGACTAAACGGTAAATACACTCTAAATAGACCACAGTGTGATATTCTTGTAATAGCAAATACAAGAAAGAACAAAGCTTTGATGGATCAGCTCCACTTTCAAGGCTCTTTAGAATCTCCTTTGACAGACTTACTAGATTTGAGTCACATTTATTCTTCATCTACTCATCAGAAATGGAGGGACTCAAGATAGGGAACTCTGGCATGATAGTACTGTATTAGTGTAAGCCTGAACTCATGAAAGCTTGAGTGACAAGGTTCAGTGGTGGATGGGCTAAAGCCCAGGGTTTTAGGAATTTGTTTATATTTTTTATTTAGCACTCAGTCAAATAGAGCCTGTCTTTCAGTGTGGGGTTTGAGAACTTGATGTAAAAACTTGAAGTAGGTTATGGAGACTGAGTTAATTCAAATAGAATCAGAAGCTAGGACATGGAAACCTGTTAAAGTGATTTACTGAGCTGATTTCTCATAGAAATATTTGGAATTTTAAAGGATTCCAGGAGATCACATTTGTTGGGTTCCTTAGCAGGCCATACTTTGTAACAGATAGTAAGAGACATGTGAATGAATGAAGCGGTGTAGAAAAACAATGAGCAGGCTGAGTGCGGTGACTCACACCTGTAATCCCAGCACTTTGAGAGGCCAAGGGAGGTGGATCACTTGAAGCCAGGAGTTCGAGAGCAGCCTGGCCAACATGGTAAAATTCCATCTCTACTAAAATACAAAACTTAGCTGGGCATGGTGGCACACACCTGTAATCCCAGCTACTTAGGAGACAGGCATGAGAATTGCTTTAACTTTGGAGGCGAGCTTGCACCAGTGCATTCCAGCCTGGGCGACAAAGTGAGACTGTCTCAAAAAAAAAAAAAAAAGACACAACAAAAAACGAAGGTGGGGTACAGTTTACCAATTAAAGTATATGCCAGTATTTAGATTAAAACTGAACATAAATAGAGTAGCAATAGGAATTACTTTCTATTGAATTGCCATGAGCTTGTTAAAATCAGATTTTCAAAAATTACACAGAAGTGAAAGCAAATTAATCTCAGAAGAAATCTGCAGGTTCTAATGGCCATGTAAGGACACACATTTGTTACTTGCTTCCCCAGCAGTTATTTCTCCTCATTTAGTAGTAGCTCCCATTTTTCATTGGGATCCATTCCTTCCCCACTATCAGTCTCTGTGATGCCATCCAAGCCTCCACAGGTGGACTCTGCTTAAACACGCAACTCTGCATTTAATCACACCAATCACGACACCATCTCCTTTTGGTCACAGTGACTTGAAGACTAATGGGTGTGACCAGAGTAGATGGTGAGTCGCTGGACTTTGTGGGAGTATAATGAAGAGACTTTTTCTAAAGCCAAACTCAGGAGGGTGTGAGGATGTAGCTGCTTTACTACCTTGAGAGGAAAGGAGGTTTCAGATATCATCTGGAGAAGACTGAGAATAAAGACAGCCAGACATTGAAGAGAAACGGAATCCTAGAGGCCCCGTTTAAGCTCTGAACCCAGCCATGCTGAATGCCAGGTGACCCCTGACTCTTCAGCTCTGTGAGCCAATAAATTCCCTGTTTAGCTCCAGTTTGAACTCAGTTTCTATCACTTACAACAAAATAATCCCAAATAAATGTACTTGCCCTTAAGTTTTGTATATATCTCAGGATGAGTATTACAGGCAGCTGTCTCCTAGGTGACCAAATTTCAAAAGCTTCTGAGAGTAACTCTACAACTGGTGCTTGCATTACGTCACTCCAGGGGTTGCATTCAGAGACTACCCAACAAAGAGATTCCCAAGATCCCAAGGATGGTGCAAGAAGGTATAAACCCCGGTTCTCTGGAATCTAATTCTGGGCAATGAGGCTCTGAGAAATCTATCTTCCAAAAAAGCAACTAAAATAAACTGGGAAAACCACCAGTGAACTGAACTTGGAATTAGAATCAAGGTGTACCCTGCCGGAAAAGATCTTACAGCTCAGGAATATTTTGTAAGCTATTACCATTTTCACTTAATCAAAACTAAAGCAGCATGAAATCTTTAAGTGTATTTTTATAAAATTGTGAGACTTTTATTAGACATAGTAAAAATAAAATATGAATTTTAGGTCATTGGCTCACTACGTTAATAATATGGATAGGTTTGCCTTATAAAATGCTGAAGGTAGACCATAGTGATGACAGATAATTTTTTTTTTTGAGACAGGGTCTTAATCTGTCACCCAGGCTGGAGTGCAAAGGCGTGATCTCAGCTCACTGCAACCTCTGCCCTGGATTTTTTTTTTTTTTTTTTTTTGGTAGAGATGGGGTTTTGCCATGTTGGCCAGGCTGGTCTTGAACCCCTGACTTCAAGTGATCTGCCCGCCTTGGCCTCCCAAAGTGCTGGGATTACAGGCATTAGCTACTTCACCTGGCTGAATTTCTAAGCGATAAGTCCTTCCCATAAAAAACTCACAGATTTGATCCTAATTGGTAAGTTGAGAAAACTCATTGGAAGTTCAGGCTTCTTCAGGAGAGTCCAGAAAGCTGGGTGGCAAGGTCTTCCCCATTATCATGCCAGTTACAGGAAGGCTGGTGGTTCAAATGGATGGCTGAGGGACTCCTAGAACCTTCAACAGCTTTCTCCTATTCCCCAACTGCTACTACAAAATATCCTCCCCATTAGTCCCTAAAATGACATCACCTAGGAGTTTCCTTTGTATTGTTGAACACCTGCAGGTTACTAGCCAGCCAAACCTGAAGGTGGTTACTTTAGCCAGCTTGCTTAATCGAGCATGAATAGAATACCAAGGAAAAGCATGATCCTCTTTGGAGAGGATTAAATTGGTTGAGGGAAGCAACTGAGAAAGCAATATGTATTCAACTTTCTCTTCTACCATTTAGAGGCACTTCACATGTCATTTGATCTAACCTTTCATTCGGCCCTTTGAGGTAGGCATCATTAACCCCATTTTTTAAATTATTATTTTTTTGAGACAGTTTTGCTCTCCGTTACCCAGGCTGGAGTGCAGTGGCGTGACCGCAGCTCACTGCAACCTTCGCCTCCTGCATTCACCCTATTTTTATAGATAACCCATCAGTTATGTTTGTGTTTCACAGTGAGATATAACTACAATGGCTTTTTACAAGAACGGTGATTATTTTGTCATGGAACCAGCACAGAGGCAGGAAGGCTAGATACAGCATCATCTGAAGAGGATTGAAGTTCTGTTAGTGAGAAAGAACTGGTGAGAGAGTGGAGGCACCAGCAGTACCTGCCACAGCTGATGAAAGGTTAAGCAGGATACCAAATGTAGATAATCAGCAAAATAAATTAAGCCAGGATTTGAACCTTGGACTGGACCCACAGCTAGCGTACCCTCACCCATATTATCATGATTCTGGATGAGATCCTAAAACTGGAAGGCGCAATTTACCTTAGGTGAAGCCATCAGCATGTAGAAGCAGTTACCAAAATCAGCTCTCCATTTCCACCCTCCTCCTCAAGGCTGGCTAATTACTACTGCCTTCGCTTTCGGCACCTTCTCTGCCCTTAAGTTGTGATTTTCCTCCGATTTGGTCTTGAGGTCATTCTGGAGAGTGTCTGTAAACTCTTGCCCTATCCTGAGGGGGCTCCAGGGAAAGTGTTCGTGTAGCGGCATGATCTTGGCTCACTGAAACCTCCGCCACCGGGGCTCAAGCAATCCTCCCACCTCAGCCTTCCAAGTAGTTGGGACTACAGGCATGCACCACCACTCCTGGCTAATGTTTTGTAGTGAGGAAATTTTGTCACGTTGCCCAGGCTGGTCTCCAACTCCTGGGCTCAGGCAATCTACCCTCCTCAACCTCCCAAAGTGCTGGATTACAGGTGCGAGCCACTGCACCCAGTCAGGATACTTCTTTATCCTGGTAGACAGCCTAATGCCTAAGTGTGACCCATGACCAAGTGTCCCTCTCACAGGAAACACTGGCACAAGTTCTTGTGGCTCTTGTCTGACCTGGGGCCAATTTATTCCCACCAGGATAGCCACTCTCAAGAAGAGCCCTGAGCAAGAGGAGAATTAGATTCGGGCATGTTGGTCAGGTGAGACACAGAGGTGGCCACACAACAAAATACATGAAATGAGAGAAGCATTTTGTTACTTACACGTCCCTGAAGGCCGATGGGAAATCCAGAGACAGCAGGGCGCTTGACTGGCAGGCGGGGAGGGTGAGCAAGGGCCCGAGACTAGGCGTCTATTAAGGCCCACGGGCTTTCCTCTGGGAGGCGTAGATTGGCCAGTTTAAATAAAACAAGTGTGTGGGGGTTGGGGGCTTATTGACCTGACCGACCCAAAGCCCAATTCACACCACAGGTGCTGACCATGTGCAGTGAAGTCGGGCTTTGGGTTGGTGAGACGAGCAGCACATGGGCTCCTCCGGACATGGTGGCTCACGCCTATAATCCCAGCACTTTGGGAGGTGGGTGGATCACATGAGGTCAGGAGTTCCAGACCAATATGGTAAAACCCCGTCTCTACAAAAAATACAAAAATTAGCTAGGTGTGGTGGTATACCTCCCAGCTGCTTGGAGGCTGAGGCAAGAGAATTGCTTGAAACGGGGAGGCAGAGGTTGCCGTGAGCTGAGATTGTGCCACTGCACTCCAGCCTGGGTGAGAGTGAGACTCCATCTCAAAAACAAAAAGAAGAAAAAAAAAGAAATGCACGGACTCTCTCATGCCCCTCTAGGGAGGGGAAGTCACACCTAGACCAAAGGTGGTAGGGCGAGACTGGGTTTCACACAGCTGATGCTGGGTCTAAAAGTGGATGCTAAGGCAGCAGCTACAGTAGACAAGTGATTGACACCTTGACTAGCTGGGTGTGCAGATGCAAGCCTGGGGAGCCCAGAACCCTCACTGCTGAGCTGCAGATAGCTGGGAGAAAGGCAGGCCTGTGCTGCCTTTGAAAAGAACAAATTTATTAAATTATAAAAGTAATAAAACTATATTATATTCAGTTCAAGAAAAGAAACAACTAATACTATTATCCAATTACTCCAACATGTTAACTGTATTATTACCTGATTCCCACCTTTTTTACAGATGCCTAATTTTACACAACCACAGGACATGCATTTATAAATTGTCTCCCCCTTCCCTCTTCATTCCACATAAGCCCTATGCCGTGTCTCCTCCGGGTCTCCCTAAACATAATGGTAATGAGCTCCACGTGTTCCTGCTGGTCTCACAGTCACTTACTTTATCATCATCCAACTATTGAACATTTACTTTGCTCCCAGTGTTGCCATGTTGAATACCTTCATTCCTTGAATGCTTTGACCTTTTGGATCCAATCCGAAGGTAGATTTCCTTCATTCAGTGGGGATATTTTGTTACCCCACTGAATGCTCTTCTCTTGTGATCTTCCTCTCCAGACAGGGCCCGGGTACAGCTTGCTGGCCTGGAGAGCAGCACTGCGAAGGATGGGGGACAGTGGAATTTGCAGAGTCCAGCTCCTGAAGGATGCTAAGAAGGAAGGGGATGGTTTTTTGTTTTTTGTTTTTGTTTTCTGTGCTAGAGATTATCCAGGTCTCTGGAAAAATTGTAAAAAACAAACAAGAATAAACAGGAATCTCTCAGGGATCAAAGAAGAGCTTACAGATCAAAGAAAAGAGGCTTTTGGGAATGAAAGGAAAGGAGAAAAAATGGAAAATAAGGTACAACCTGAAAGCATGAAAAATGATTACAGCTAATGCTTATTGAGTGCTTATTGGGACTTTGAGGGATCTGAGGAAATGGCATCTCTCTTCCCTGATCAGCTTCGAAACAAACTGAGGAATAAGACAAAGGAATGGCAGATAGTGGCCAAAGCTGCACCTTTGTTACTGATATAGGCTGAGGAAGAAAATGGTTGATTTCTGTAGGTGAATGCTTTTCTCCAGGGCCACTTCTAGGGTACCCAAGGCCCTGGGCAAATGTTTTGTTGGGTTTCTGTCTATACAAACAATTTGACTTAAAAATATATTACAAAATTCATGAACCCATTTGTGACACTGTGATTTGTCATTGAAGATTTAGATCAAACAATGAGTAAAGCAGTCCTTCCATGTGGAAGGAAACATCAGGAATGGGGAAGACATGTTCCTGTCCAACACTGACTGTGTGCCAGATCTGAAGTACTTTACATATGTGAACTCTTAGTGTTCATAAAAACCCTAGATAGGTAACCATCTGTCTGTGTTTTATAGATGAGGCAACAGGTACGTGGAGGTTGAGTAAACTGCTTAAGACTTCACAGCTAGTACATGGCAGGACTAGGATTTAAACTCAGCCTGGCTGATGAAGGAAAGAAGGAGAGACAGGAGGGAGGGAAGAAGGGAAGAAGAAAAATGAGAAAGGCAAATGCCTGTCACCGCTAGAGCAACTGGCAGGATTGTTTAGTTCCTTCTAACTTGGAAGGAACTTTATTTACAAGTTTCTTCTAACTTGTAAATAAATATTGTCTCAGCTTGCCTCTTTTTAAACTCAAGAAAGTTTGCCCAGAAAAACCTTAAATTTGTATTTCCATTTGAAAGGAAAAAATATTCCTTCTGGGTGCAATCAAATTCATCTTCACTTTTGTAGAGATCATCTCTGACATTAACAGGTCGCCAGAGAATGCTGTTACTCAATTTATAAGACAAAATGTTCCCTTCATTATCTTTATTTTTTTACCCAGCAGGTTTCCTACTTTAAGACCAGGAGGCAATTACCGGCTCCTAGAGATCATCAATCAGGGTTGTCATCCTTAAAGAGCTCAAAATTTCATCCTGTACTTCTATTTTCATAAAATGCTAGCTGCAGAGCAAGCTCTCAGAAATGTCCCTGCTTCCCCATGCCAAGCCTCTTAAAACTGACCCAAATGGAAGCAGAGAAACAGAAACTCACAGAGGGCTTGCTTGGCTTATTTAAGTCATTATCTACACTTTGCTGGCGGAAGAGTGGCTGGGACAAAGCAGGTTTGTAGGCAAATGCGACCTATTCAATGAAGGCCTTTGTTTCAGATCTCACTTTAGCTGCTGCCTTGAATCACCAGAGAATTACAGTGAGTACAGGCAAAAGGAAAGCAGGAACAGTATTTCGCATAGTAGAGAAAACTGTTAGTAGTCAGAAGACCTGAATTCAAGTCCTGCCTCCGACACTGGCTGGCTGTATGATCTTGGGCAAGCCACCATTTCTTCCTTAAGGGAGCTAACACAGTGATTATTTAGATGATTTTTTTTTTTTTAATTGATTCTCAGTACAAAGCAGTCGAGGAACAGACAAGTATCTTTTGCCAAGTTGCTTTGGCAGCACTCTCAGGCTCCTGTGGTAGGCCCCTGTTCCTAGAGATGATGAGGCCATGGGTATTCATTAACCAAAGGGATTCGCCGTTTGGGACAGAGACCAATTAGGACAGAGCAAGATCACGTAGAGTGGATTTAGTGTGAGACACAGCAGGGACCCGACGTTCACCCCGGTCAATCACAACTTGATTTCTACCCAGGCCTTACCATTCTGTAGAAATGCAACAGGCTTCTTTTGATCACCTCATTGTTCTTACCTATTTGCAGGTGCGGACAGTGGTCACTGACACTGTGGACACCATAGGGGCCGGCAAGAAAAAATAAATGGTGGAGGGAGAATTCTGTCTGCAGTGGATATGAAAGTAACATAAACTGCATCTGCTGACATCAGATTTTTTTTTCCAGGTAAGAGAATAAATCAATGTAATGTTCAGGGTCCTCTCCTTAACTTCTTTGGGCTTATTCTCTGTGTTTATTAATATAAATATTTACCAACTTCTAAGTAATTTTTGGTCCAAATGTTTAGTATTTTCATCCCCGATGAAATAAAGTTTAAAGGGTTATTGAGCTTGCAAGGTTAGTCTGCAAGAACTATTAGTGATGTCACTAAAATTTATTTTATTTGTACTTAAGTGTTAACTCACTCACCTATGCAGTAAGCAATACAACAAAGCAGTTAAGGGCATTGGGTTGGAATCCTGACTCCCTTATTTACTAGCTATGTGAGCCTTGGCAGGTACTTAATCTTTTGGTGTCTTTGGGGGATTGCAATAGTGTTTACTTCTGAGTTTTATTAGGATTAACTAAGATATTGTATGTTAAACAACCCAAAAATGTTCCCAACACCTAGTATGCACTCAATAAATATTAACTAGTTTTCAGTCACTGTGCTGCAACATTATTTTGTACCTCTTCTGTTCTTTATTACCAAAGAGCTTACTTAACTAAAACAGAGGCTCACTCAAGTTCTCTCCAGTGTGTATGTGTTGTTATAAGGATATCCATGGTTGGTATGGGTGGCAGATGGGGATCAAAGTAAAAAGATGCCTCAGGAAAGGAAGGAGCTATGACTACTTCATTCCGGTGTTCCACTGGTCATGAGGCTCAGCTTCCTTCTCTCCCACCACAGTTGGCTTCCTCTCTAATTCATTCTTATGTATTTTCTCCCTTTCAGTTTTCAACTGTTCTTAGTTTCTGCTTCCTCATCACTTCAGCATGTCATGACGACTTACAACTTTAATATCCCTCCTCCTGCAACCCTTTTGCTTCACCTCCCATTTCCTGTTGGGAATTCTCTATTTCCCAACATAAATGGGTAAGAGAAACTGATTGGCCTGCCTTTTAGCTCCAGCACCAGGTCGCTGGTCAACCTCTGAGTGCGGAGCCTTGAGTCGGGTGCCCAACAGTCCAATCTGCTGTGGCTGGGAGGAGTGGGGTTTTGTGGCCTGTGCTGTCCCATCCCTTTAGCAGGGGCTATGGTGTTGAGACAACTCTTCCTGGATTTATTGTGTTTCTGCACATCTTCCGAGCAAAAAGCATGAATAGTTTTGTCCTGTCCTGTCATTTCAAAGACGTTTGTATAGCAAATAGTCTTAGGAGTCAGATATATTGTTCCCTACTCCCCTCCCAGGTCAGAGGACAGATTTGTTTCCTGACCAAGATAAGGATAATATCTTCTTCTGGGGCAGGTTTCCAGCAGTCCCCTAAGAATAGGGTTTCCTAAGCTCAAATTTCCTCAGCTGTGACCAAAAAACAACAACAACAAAACAAACAAACAAACAAAAAAAACCACAGTGTGTGTGCAGCACCCCAAAGGAACATTGGGGGGGAAAGCAAACTGATGTAATTATGAAACTCATGCTGCCCACTGTGCTATGAGAAATGAAGTCCTTTGTCTGTGATCCAGAGGTCTCGTATATACTCCTGGGATCTAAGAAACTTATTAGCTTGCAAGTAGGGGAAAACCCTGAACCCTGTGCAGTCCTTGACAATGAAAAAGGATATTCTCCTTCAGGTAGAATGGTCCTTGCAGGCACTGTGATAAATCCATCCAATGCAGCATTCTGTTCTGCTTCCCCTTCTACTGAGTTTCACCTACATGTAAATTAAGCTTTAGGCGGTTCTTCAGGGCCTTAGTTTCAGGACAAAATGCATTACACAGTATGGAGGCTGGGGGAAGAAGAACACAAAGGATTGTGCAACATTTCTGCATTCCCTGAGTGAGCCTCAGTTTTGCTCAGATTTGGCACCTCTGCTATACCATAGTGCTGCTGCTAAGTTGGGAATGGGGACTGTCTTAACATGGCTGTCCATCTGCGTAGCATTTATGTCCCTTAATGTCCAGTGTACTTTCATTTGGCCCATTCAGCTTCTGTGAGAGTCACAATACAGCAAGTTCGACAATTTCACAATGGTACTTACTCCTTGTTAAGGCCTGTAAGACTATAAGACAGTTTGCAGGGTTCATTGTTAGTGCTGGTCTGCCAGCATAGTTACAAAAAAATTATATGTTGTATCAGAGGCTACATGGCCAGCAGAAAAGCAATGCTTCAAAATTTCCTGCTTCATGTTCTATTTTCTGGATAAAACCACACTGGATGCATACATGTGAATGCCTTAGCACAGGGAGAAGAGAAAGGTAGCAAAAATAAAGCACAGGATTTAAGGTCAAACACTGGAGTTTTGCTTCTCTCTATTCAACTCACCGCCATCTCTAGAAAATAAACTCTTGGCCAGGCGTGGTGGCTCATCCTGTAATCCCAGTACTTTGGGAGGCTGAGGCAGATGGATCACCTGAGGTCAGGAGTTTGAGACCAGCCTGGCCAACATGGTGAAACCGTAGCTCTACTAAAAATACAAAAATTAGCCAGGCATGGTGGCACATGTGTGTAATCCCATCTACTCAGGAGGATGAGGCAGGAGAATTGCTTGATCCAGGGAAGCGGAGGTTGCAGTGAGCCAAGATCATGCCATAACACTCCAGTCTGGGCAAGACTCCATCTCAAAGTAAAATATAATAAAATTCTTTTCAAATCTCCCTGGTTGTGAGACATCATGACCTCCTGTGGGCCATAGGGCATACAACCTCTTAGATCTTCATCCTATAAATATCTCAATATAGCTATAGATCCTTTGGGCTTGAGAGTGGGTGCTGGTAGCTAAAGTCACCTTAGGGGGCTCTTCACTTATTCTTTAGCTTGGGTAACCACAGAAGAGACTCTAAGGCCCTGTGTGTCAGGCATTCCCCAGGCTAAGATGAAATCCTTTCTACTGAGTAAATCCAGTGTGTTGGGGGTGGGCACATGTAACACTCCAACGGACACTTCAGGAGGCCAGGGATCTTGTCTATTTTGTTCACAGGTTTGTGAGTAGGCACTTGATAAACATTAAATGGACAGTAGCTCAGGTTATGAAAATATTTAATTTGTTGGCTTTAATGAAGGTGTTTTTCAGCAGATTGAGAAAGGGTTTCCATTTGATATGTCCTAATATGCTACTTTCATAAGCTCCCTAATTTGAAAATTTTTAAACATTTTCTTTCAGGTAGTATTTACACATTTAGATGTGGGGTTGTAACCAAGGTGCTCACTTGTGAATAGCTTCATCATCATTTAATGGGGCTAGAACTTGCTTTCCCGACCAGGTTGATCTTGTAAGCTCCTCATCTCTATCTTCACCTGCTTTGAAGGTTTACTTAAACAGAAATTAAAAGTCTAATATTCTAGAATGGCACCAAACCTAGAATACTGCAATGTCAAGGTTGGGGGATCCTTGGTCCAGGTGAAGAGGAAGAATTATTTGTTGAGACCAAAAGCCAGTTGGTATGATGACACGTAGAGAAGTCCCTTGTAACAACTGTTTCTAACACTTGGGTTCTCTTCATAAGACACTGGGACTAAACTAACAGGACTAGGACATAATTTAAACAGCTCGAGTTTTAAAAAAATTCTTTAAAAAAGAATTTAAAATGGCATTTATTAAGAATTGAAATCAAAAGGAAAGCCCTTGTCAAGTATCCCTATGGATGAAACAACTTGAGGGTAGGTTCTATACCCTTTGGAGTATTTGCAATTGCAGAGGGCAAATGCCTATGGCTTCTTAAGGAACCGAAATCCAGACCTCTGCAAAGGGTAGCAAATTGTAGACAGATGTCTGCATAGTTAGCTCTCAATAGCTAAGAGACAACAGGATGCTATATATCTTTCAGGCCAAAGACAGTGTGCAGAGCAGTTTAAGAATCCCAAATTACCAGGCAAAGGTAGGAAGTTCTCATTAGATCTTACCGGTGACTAAGAAACTTCACTAATCAGGGCCACATTAGAATCTTGGTCATCAGTACACAAATATCTAACATGTTAGCAAAATAATATAACAAGAAAAAAATATTTCTCAAAATTCTTAACAGATTTGAACTTTTTCTGATAAAAACAAAACAAAACAGACACATCTCAAGCAATTTACTTAAATAATAATGCAGATAAAACCGATCAGGTAGGCTGTTCCTACCCAGGAAGGCAGCATGAAGTGGACAGAACCCACAGCATCTTGCTTAAGAACCAGGGCTCTCTGACCATGTCTGGGGCTCAATTATTATTATTTTTTTAAATCTGTAAAGTTGAGACAATAAATCAACCCTGCAAACATTATGAAAATAGAGAGCCTAAAACTATGCCTAATATTTAGTTCGTGCTTCATAAAATAGGAACTATTATAATGCAAAAATGCATTTAAAAAATGAATCTTATTAAGAAGAAATGTTATAATCTAAGGAAATCACAGTGACTGGCAGAATTTCTTTTACTGACAGTAACAAGTAGTATCTTTCCAAAAAGATAAGATAAAGACCTCCTCCCTGTCAATGTTCACTATAAAAACTGTATACTGACTATATACTAACAATATAAGATGCAATAAATTGCCAACTATCTTTATTAATGTTAGGTTGCAGCCTTTTAGTAAAATTTTGAAAATTGCATGTTACTTTGACTTAATAAAGTTCCCCTGTCAAATTCTCACCTCTTGAAAGGTAATTAATATGTTTTTAGGAGTTTAATCTGAAATTTTCATCAATCTCCAAAACGTGGTGCTATAAACAATGATGGAAACCAAGTATGCAAAACATGTTTTTTTTTCAAACTCGTTCATGCACAGATAGTGGTAGTAATGAACCTGTAATTTGGACTCATTATTTGATAGAGAAAACAGAAGCAGAGTGACTAAGTGACTTTGGCAATTTTTTGACATAATTTTGAGACGGGAAAAGGTGGACTCCAAAAATTATTAAAATGAGTGACATTGATCACTTACCAAATTCTAAGGCAGGTTATTAAACAGATGGCATGTAAGCAGTCAGAAAAGGAGATAGTATGGTTTCACTAAGAATGAGGCATTACCAGCTGAATTCATTTCCTTTCTTTATTTAATATACTTGTACATTAGGCTACTTCCAAAGACAGTGCATAGTACATGTCTGCCACAAATGACAAAATTTTTAGTGTCCTTTTTAGGAAAGCTGAAGAAACAGGGGCATATAAAGTGATTGGTAAGTACTGTAACAACTGTATCCAAAGTACTAATTAATGGATCACTCACCTGAAGTGCTGTGTATAGTGGCATTCTGAAGAGGGTCTGTGTTGGATCCTGTTCAATTCAACATATATCAACAACTTAGACAAAGCCACTAAATACCAAAGGCATGCTTTATCAAAACTGGAACTGATGCACGGCTAAGAGGAAAAACCTGAATTCAGAAGAGCCTTCACAAACTAAATTCAGTAAGGATGAATGCTACCTTCAATTAGGTTAATAAGAGATTGTTTAAGTAAAGATTAGGTGTGGACTAGGCTCACCAGCAATACCCGTGAAGCTCAGCAGGAGACAACCAACAAGTATGACAGCCTGGCTAATAATGATGGTGGTAATAATAATAATTACATATACCAACCATAACAGCCATAAGAGGATCACTCTGAAGTTGGCAGCAGTGCCCCTGAACCCTGCCCTAATTCGACCACAGGACTGTTTAATTCTGGACAACATACTTTAAGTGAAAGAGCCAACCCTAAGTTGGTTTGGAATAGATATCGGGTAAGATTTCAGGACATATGAAGCCTGAAGAAGAATATGAAGAGGTGGCCACACAGAAGAAACAGGACTTTCTATCTAAGTTCACATGTGTGCTGTTTAAAGATAAATTTGGTGACAATCTTCCAACAGTGAAATTCATCCTATGCAAGGATGCCAAATGGCTCCATCCAGCAGTGGATGAATGAAAATAGTGATGAAATTATAAAAGCATCGACAGTAGAGGTTTATCACTGATGTTTCTAGCTCTGAGACTATTTTTCTAGTACATATTTATTCTATTAGATGAGAATGAGAATTCTTTCTAAGCATCTAAACAAAATGATTAGTTTTTGTCTTTTTAAATTTAAATTTTTTTTTTGAGGCAGAGTCTCAGTATGTTGCTCAGGCTGCTCTTAAACTTCTGGGCTCAAGCAATCCTCCCGCCTCAAGCCTCCTAAATAGCTGGAATTATAGACACACCACCATGCCTGGCTAGTCTTTGTCTAACTGAATGGCTTAATTTATCAGCACCCAATTGACCCTTCTCAAATGAGTGAGTTCTCTGAACTGTTTGGGAACCATGAGGAATCTTGCTAAATTTAATAATTTAAATAAATTATTTAATAAAAATATTAAAGATTTGATAATATTCCCATGCCTGGTTTGGAGAAAACCATGACGTGAGGTGGGCTCCCTTCCTTTAAGGGTTTCTGCAGTCCTGAGTCAGTGTAGAACTCAGGGATGACAAGCAGGAGAGGGAAAGGACTCAGAGACCCTCCAGCAGAAAAAAGTCCATCAACTACTTCTATCTGGCTCTTTCTAGGGCTTTCTTAGATCACTGTTCAATAACTTTAATATTACATGCTCATTAGTGTTATTTGTCATTAACTCTAAATCCTTCAGGGGTTACATTATAGAAGTAATACAATCACACAATTAAATATTAGAAATGACCACCGAGTATATCTTGTTTATTGTTTATGATTTACACAGAAAATGATGGGCTGGGGTTGTAGAACAATAAACCAACCATTACATTTAGACCTGGGCTTTTGAAAAACTTGCATTCCATCTTAACAATTCATATATATCTAAACAAATACATAAATCCAGATCACAAATAATCTTAAGAGTTAGAAATAAACAATTAAGAAACACAAAAGAAAACCACATAGATCTACTTTTAAATATCAGCATTCATATTACAAGAAATAAGAAAATGTTAAAAAAATAAAATTAGGTTAAGTCACAACATAGAGAAATAAGATAAATGATATTTTATTAATATTCATACTTCTAATTTACCTTCATATAGTCTTAACTTTTTCAAAAAGATCTAAGATATGACCAAATAATATTCTGGTATCTGAACTTGTCAGCCTTAGCTTATATCAGCTCTTGTTACCATGAAAATCGTACAACCTCAATTTTCTTTTTCCTTTTTAAAATTTAAGCCAACTCTTATTCAATTTTTCTCCTTCACAGCAGCTGTTTATAGATAGTAGGGAGCCAAGAATGAAGGACAGTAACAGATGGAAAGCAAAAAGTACAACAGCTATCTTAAGTTCAGCTCTCAACATTGCTGGTTGAGTTTGGAACCAGAACCTCTTAACAACTGGCAGATAACAGCTAAATCTTAACAGGAAAAGAAGAAATATTTTCTTTGAGACAGCTGCTATCTAGAAGAAAACCAAGGTCCCTTAATACAGCCTAAATATAATGTGTGGCTTATTACAGAGAAATCTTTAGCAACGTAAGTTTAACCAGTAAGTGTCACAACTCATCAACAGTACTTAAAAGGAAACAAACAAAAATCACACTAGCCACAAATTTCCACAATATACACATGAAATTAATTTTAATCTGATTTGACTCCTTGACACTAACTGATTATTAATGAAAGATGGCATGGAAAGATCACAGAGTAAAAAACAAGCAAAGATTAGTTTATACAACAGTGACTATATACATCAGAGGAAAAACATGCTAGCTAATGCAACATTAAGGCCTGAATGTAAGCATTTCCAAAGTCACAGAAGCTCCAAAGAACTCCTAAATTACAAATTCATCACATTACATGCATGCAATGTTCACTTTTGTTTTACCCATAAAAGGATACACAGTATTTTGCTGTAAATACCAGACACATTTACAATATATGCAAAAATTAGAATGCAAGTGTTATGTTCCTTATATTTAAGCCTCAAATGTGCCAACAGTGAAAATTCATTTATTTTTAAGAATGAAAAAAAGAGACGGGATATAAATACTCAGAGGAATTACACAAATAAGACATAACTCTGCATTTGGGAGGCCATATAAATATTCCTTTTATGTGCCCAAACTAAATTCTCAATGGACCAATTAGATGGACATACATTCACTATGTGCTTTACTATTTTACTTGCTCAAATGTGATATTCTAACAGTCACCATTCTCTAGTGTTAACATCAAATCACATTTGTAAGTGAACTATTATGTCCATGTTTGCACATACTTGTCTACTGTGTGTAATCACCTAAAGGAGACACTGTGCATCTTAGTTTGGGGTTACGTAATTACGAAGATGACCCCGTGCAAGTTTTCAGACCTTCCAAAATATTGTAGATGCAAAATTACCTTAAACTAACGATATCCAATATTTAACAAACATTCCATGAGTGTTCTGGGCCTTCAAGTATAATTGTAACCAAGAAACAGGTTGGGTAAGAGGTTAGAAAGGGTTTAATAAGGCCATCTAATTCAGCTCATTTGTACCAAGCATTGAGCACACCAGATTCTTAGTATGCTTTACTAACCTTACATTAAGCACATCCACTGGTTTCATTAAGGATTTTACTACCTAACTTTATTTTGGGGAGGGGGGGTTGGGGGGATGTTACATCTAAGATTTAAAACTTTTGTGATGTTCTGGCCAAAATTTTAGCCTTCATTTCACATTGTGAAAAGTCAAAAATGGACTTTCTGAAAAATTTCTCAGCATTATGAACCAAGAGGTTATGCAAAACCAAAAGGGACTAGTGAAAAAGCATACTTTAGAATTTATTTCCAATGAAACCAAATTTTACTACTGTTGTGAACACAGTCTTTACATGTGATGCAAACAGGAGAGTTTAATTATAATCACTTAGTGGCAGTATTTTAGATAAAGCCAATAATGTATGCCACACAGGATGATTATTTTTTTCTGGAGAGAGTCAACTGATAAGCTTGACCTTACAATTAATACAAACATATTCAACTAAAGAAAATGGATGCACTGTCTCAACATTCAGCTTGAAAATGTTTAATACTTTCTGCAAACCTAAATTTAGTTTAGAAAGGTTAATATTCTCTTTCTAAACTACGGCATATACTATATATAGCATTTTTAAATATATTTATATATAATTATTTGCACATGAGATTTAGAAGGAATTTGCAGATTTACTTCGATAGACTGATCTCATTTCAACTGTTAAGGTTTAGGGTGCTTCTGCAGTACTGTCATTTGAAGGTGGGGCATCAGGATCAGGCTCGGAGGAAGCAGCTGCAGACGCTTCAATAACTGCAGGTGGGAAATGACGGCGGCACACAGGGCATGTTCCCGACTGAAGGAAAAAAAATGTTAAGAGCCACCAGAATCATCTTAACTGCCACACAAGTAACTTAACAAAGAAAAAAACAGTATCACTATCCTAATTATAAGTATCTTAACAAAAAAAAAAAACAAACTTCAAACCCACACGATGCAGAAAGACATAATTTTAATAGTACTTTCTCTGTGCCCAATCAGACTTTAATTTCTTTGAGGGTAAACAATGTCTCTTATTCATGTTCGTATCTTTTTTTTTTTTTTGAGCAGAAAACCACTTATAATTGAAAAACAAAGCAATACATCTCAAATAAGACTGTTTGGTAACATAAACTGTAATTTGTTGAAACAGCTTTCCTGAGTGGTACTGTGAAATTAAGGTACTGGAGTATCCCTCCTTTAATCCTGACTCAGCTATAAGTAACTTTATTTGCTTTTATCTAGGAATTTCTCAACATGGAAATGATTGTTTAAAATTTCCCCTCCTTTTGTCAGTGAACTGGGAATAGGGATAGACTTTACAGATTCCATTTATGGAAATTAAATTTATGGAGGAAAGTTTCTATTTTTAATTCATATTCATATCTTTAAGGTCATTCATTTTCCATCTAGTGAGTTTTAATTAAGAGCCTCTAAACTCAGCACTGATGCAATGGCAGAGGGTGTGCAAAGAATCATGGCACATGTCCGCATGGAGGTTAGAGTTTAGCTCAACAATAATCTGAATTGAATTATCATAATTTATTATGCATTTATTAGAGAAACCACAGACCTACTTTAATTCACACCAAAGTCATTTATGATTTATCATTTATGATTTGGTGTGAATTCTACAGTGAACTAAAGTAGGTATATGGCAAATTAAAGCCTCATTTTAGGGTAGCACAGATATGTCCAAGCAGATGGACTTCAGACTTTCTTTCTAAGCCGTATTTCTTTCCAAAAAAGAGAGCATTAGGTGCCTTCTAAATGACAGAACAATCAACCACAGTCCTTGGAGGGAAGGTGGGAAGGGGAAAGCAGTTATACTAAGAGCACAACATTTTAGGACCAATACACGATTATAGAGATATGTCATCTGATGACAGATTATCTCCTTGCAAATCTGGTCTTTTTCCCAAAGAGAACTCCCTGCTGGAAGCGGGGCTGAAGAGATCATGCTGTTGAAGGAGACAAAGAACTGTATCTTGGGAACATTCTTCCCAGAAAAAAAAAACAAAAAACAGGAAAGGCTTCACACTAAACTATTTCCTGACAGGAGAGAAAATGAAGAGACTGTTACCTTGGCTTATAGCAAAGTCTGAATTATAATTCAAGGCTGTACAACATATGTTTACTGTTTACAAATTCATTTCAGGTTGGGTGCGGTGGCTTACGCCTATAATATCACCTGCCCCTGGCACTCTGGGAGGCCAAGGCAGACGGACTGCCTGAGCTCAGGAGTTCACGACCAGCCTGGATAACACCCATCTCTAATAAAATACAAAAAAATTAGCCAGGTGAGGTGGCGTGCACCTGTAGTCCCAGCTACTTGGGGGGCTGAGGCAGGAGAATTGTTGGAACCCGGGAGGTGGAGATTGCAGTGAGCCGAGGCTGCACTCCAACCTGGGCGACATAGCAAGACTCTGTCTCATAAAAAAAAAAAAAATTCATTTCAGCAGATGTGTATTGTGTACTCGCCATGTAGACTGGGCCTCAACAGTAACATTTTGGAGTCAAATAGATGACTGTGGTCTTGGTGAACTACGTACTAGTTATTTAAATTTAGACAAGCAACAATAATTAGAAAACAGAATAAGGATACAAATAAGTCCTAGAGTACTGTGAGGATTAAATGAGAAATCATGAATCCAGAGGAATCATCTAACAGTGACTGACACACAACAAGTACACAAAACACTGCTTCTTCAGTCTCTGAAACATGGGAGTTTAAAGGCAGCATTTATTAAGGACAGAAAGGGTGGGATTTAAACTGCATGTACCTAGATCATCTAATCTTACAGACGGTATAGAAAAATTATGCCAGACTACAGGAACAAATGCATAAAAACATGAGCAAATATACAGAATCTGAAGAAACAGGTTGGAGTCTAAATCACAGAAGGCCTTGAAGGTCAAGATAAAATTCCACAGGTGACTGAAGGTCTCTCTCTTTTATGAGAAGGGAAGTACATGATCAGAACTACATTTCAGAAAATGTTTTTAATGGTGGAATGATAGACAATGAAGATTTGAAAGAAGGGGGGGAAGGTGATGAGAAATTAGTTAATGAGTATAATGTATGTTATCTGGGTGATGGGATACCCCAAAAGCCCTGACTTGACCACTACATAACCTATACATGTAACAAAGTTACACATTTACCCCATCAATTTATACAAATAAAAAAGACATGAAAAGGAAGTACCTCTAAAGGGAGTAAGGAAATAAAGTTGTTAACTACTATAGTAGTTAAGACAACAAGGGTTGAAGTTCTAATGTATGGGAGTGGAAATGAAATGAGGGGATGGACTTCACAGACTCAGCGATGCTCAAAATTGTTGAGTTGGTGGCTCTGCATTTTCTGCTTCCCCACTAATTTTAATAACACCTACTTCTACTACTACCACCATCGTGTACAGACACTGAAAGTCGTTTTCTACTGAATTCTAACTTTAATTACTAATAAGTTTACCACTATTTTTCCTATACTATGTGTTTATTATGTGCCAAACATTATATTAAATTCATCATGGATTACCTACTTTAACTCTTATAAAAACCCTAAAGGTTGGTATACTGTACATTACAGCCATCTAGACTGTATTAACAAAATGCCAGATAAATAGGTTAAGAAAAATCATCTAAAATATTATTTCCCAAATTATGTTCTGGGAGAGAGGAGAGAGCAAGGAAAGCAGTATTTTAAAACTAATTCAGAATCAAAGATTATACCTCAATCTAGAACATCAGGAAGTCTCATGAGACCTGAGACACATATAATATCTACACAGACAATACCCCTCAAATAGCACATGTTAGCACATGCTCTTTACGGAAGACAGCTGGCTGGTCTTTGTAACTTGCATCATAAGTTAAGTTCATATTTGTGATTCTGTTATTAATAAAATAAAAACCTCTCTAATTTCTAATAACAGCTTTCATCTGCTATGATTTATAAAGTATTTACTGGGCACTTACTACTTGTCAGGCACTTTATCTCATATAGAGATATTTTATGAAAGAACAGTGAACATTTCTAAATTGAATTTCAGACATTTTAAAAGTGGAGTTTTGAGAAGAATAAAGTGGCAAACAGAAACGGGAACAGCAAAGAAAGGAAAAGGAAAGAGAGGGGAAGGAAGGAAAGGAAAGGAAAAAGGGGTGGAGGAAAAAAAAAAAAGCACTGGTTATAGGGAAGAAAAGCAGTTGTATTTCTCAGTAGATAACCTAAGAAAGTGATTTGGGAATTCCTAGTGAGCTGGATGGTAAATCCTTTATGCAAAAATAGAATTCACAAAAAAGACTTAAGTAAAACACTTCCTTTATTTAAATAATTCAAATATGCTTAAGATTTATTGGGTAAATATTTAAAGACAATATATAAAAACTGGAATGAGAGCTAGTTGGTAGGTTATTAAATCTCTCATATACATTTCAGAAACACCAACCCATATTAGAAGAATAGCTGTACATTGTTATAGTACTTTGAGTAATGCCAAAGGCTTCTGTGCTTGTGATACTTTTGAAAACACCAAATTTCAGGGTTATGATTAAAAACATGGTATTGTTGTCTGTGTTGTTTTTTAGACAATGTTAATAAAACACTTCCATATTATCCCTAATCTGTAATCATTAAAGGCAACCAGTTTTTAACAATGAATTAAAAAGTACAAATTTGTAGCTAAATAAACAGGTTTAAAATTTACTACTATTAATTACTTGCAGAGGACACTGTTAAAAGTATTAATTTTTAAATTTTTAAATTAATTATTCTATCACTCACCTTTTGTAACCAAATTGAGACACAAGGTTTGTGAAAGAAATGGTGACAGGGCAACTCTGTTGCTATATCATCCTTAATATACTCACTGCAACAGATTGGACAGCATTGTTCCTGACCAATAGCTGAAAATGACGAATAATTTAGATTACTCACACATAGTTCAATTTTAAAAAAAACTGAAAAGCAACATATTATACTTATAGATGATATCTCTGAAAGACAAAAGAGAGTCTTTGATCAGTTAACTGGTAAGCATTTCTAATACTTGACAATTTAGAATCTAATAAATATTGCTTTTATAAAAAAGCTGACAGAAGATTTGTCTCAGTCTATCATTTGAAAATTAAAAATATTCTTATATGAGGTGAAAGTTTGTGAGCATGTGGCTTCTATAAAAAAAAAAAATCTAGTGAAAGTTTCTAATAATCAAGTATTTCATCATCTATGTACACTGATAACATACTTAAATGTGCAACGTGTTCTTTAACATTTGAGATCAGCTTTGCCCTTACCAGTGTGATCTTCAAGAACAAGGGTCTCTGGAAGACCATCAATGCTTTCCTTACTGGCTGGTGGATTGGCCACCTCAACATCCACTGCAAGAGACTCTAAATGTGCCAGGGCAGTCTGAAAAACAAAAGGTACAGTTCTTTGTTAGGAAATACTTTAAAATAGTAACAGAAAACTATTTTTTAGGGTATCTCCAAAATTATATCACCATTATTCTCTTCTTATTAGTTTCTTTCGCCTTAGTCCTTTGCTCCTTTTGCCTCTTCAGAAGGAACCACCACCATCACCATGAAAATAAAAACTAAACATACACAGAGTTCAACTTTCTACAAGTGAAATAAAAATCTACCTTGTGTCGGCCAAGCACAGTGGCTCATGCCTGTGATCCTAGCACTTTGGGAGGCTGAGACAGGTGGATCACTTGAGGTTAGGAGTTTGAGACCAGCCTGGCAAATACAGTGAAACCCTGTCTTTGCTAAAAGTACAAAAATTAAGGCTGGGTGCAGTAGCTCACACCTGTAATCCCAGCACTTTGGGAGGCTAAGAAGTGGTCCCAGGACACAGAACAGCAAGAAAAGGATTTTGGGATTCGTTTGTTTGGGCCTGAGAGCAGCTCAGTGCTGAGCTCTTTGCCAATGAGATTGGGATGCTATTAATCCATAGTCTGTAGTAGCATCATAATTTATCAAGGTATCACTGTGGTTGACAGGGATGAAGGGCCAACTGAAGCATGTGTCTTAGGAGCCCAGACAACTGCTATACTTGACCTTACGGCCACAGTGATCTAACTATAAAAACTGTGATGTGAGACGGATTATTAGGAGTGCCCTTGTGCACTCATAGAAAAAATTAAAAACTCAGGTCTCATACAACAGGGTTTGAGAGCCAGAAAGCATCCATGACCAGCCCTAAAAGAAGCTCTTGCTCCAAAAAATCAAAAACAAAATGTAATTGTGTGGAATGCTAAATTAAAATGAGAGTTGACTTCTCAGTCTCATCAAATTTCTCAAAAGTTTTACCATTGATTGGTTAAGGAATAAGATTCTGAAACCTGGAATGGGGACATCTGGTTGAACTCTGAGGAAACTGATAATCTTGAGTCCCCAGGTCACTCTGAGCCTCCTGTTACTAGTGGAAATAGTCTGCCCTCCACAGACAAGGCTTCCTCTGCTTACAAACCCTGTGATAATCTCACCTGGAGTGTGAATCTCTTACTACTTTCATGCCCAACAGGAAAGTTACCAGAATACTGCAGCAGCCAAATAACAACAACAACAACAACTGAAGATATAAACAATGTTTGGGTTACTCTACCAAGTAAAGAATGCTAACCAGCTGAGTGAGCTTCTGGATGAGGGCAAGGAAAATATGAATGGGTCATGGAAGAAGGAAGTTGTAGTTAGTTATCATTTACAGCCTCATGGCCAGAAATAAGGATTAGTAATTTTGCATATTATTTTTTATTTGCTTGTTTTATGTATGCGCTTATTTGTATATGTCAACAATTTACTTTTTCTCTTTCCTATTTCTATTTCATATGACAGTTGCTGTAAGATAAATTTGCAATTTAGTCTTTATATAAGATAATATTCAGTGTGATTATGAATTTGTGGAGTAATGCATAGCTAGTGATGGATACAATGACTCTTGGAACTAGTCATCTTCTCATTCTGGATAATGAGTGAAACTAATAGTTGTATTTTGTTGGGTGTGGGTGGAAATACAATTGTATTGATGGATAGAAATTTAAATGTGCATTGAAAGGTATACATGGAAGCCAAGTTGTCAAAAGGCTCGAATGTTCCATTTACAGAATTACTGCTCCACAAATCCAAATTTACTATTGTGTCAGCTCTGTGAAAATCCGGACCATTTTAATACTTTCCCTCCTAACACCTGGCATGATGCTAAGCTTTTTTCATAGAGGATGCTGAAGAACACTCCTGGAGGAAAGGGCTTTTCTTCTGTCCCAGTGTGCTTGCTTGACAGAGAGCACACCAGGACTAGTGTGCTGTTTGTGGCTTTCTCTAGCACTAGATTCTTATAGTGCACACAGCTTCTCCAGCAGCCAGTTTCTGTAATGCACTTAGTAGCCAGCAGCCTCCCCCACCACCCATGTTGAATAGTTCTGCAGCACAGCAATTCCAGTTAGACACCTTCCGATGAACAGCTTTCCTTAGTACCCTAAGAGGGCTGACTTCCAGCAACTTCCACCAGCACATCCCATAGTGACTTCTCTGTCATATAGCAAGCCACCTATGCCATTTCCATCAAGGTCTGGACCTCAGCCCTGAGATGGACTAGGGACTCTTCCTTGGTGTCCTAGCTTTGCCTGACAGATGGTGGCTGCTCCTTATATGTGCTTTTCCCATATTCTTTAGAATTATCTTTATTTCCTCCTAGCCAATCCCTTGTTACTCTACTTCTTTGTTCTAGTTTAGAATTCTTTAAACTGAACTTTCCCTTTGGGAGACAGGAGATGGGAGGTAAGATCCTGTTATCTGTCCCTTTCCTTCTCACACAGCTACAATTATGAATCTCCTCTAATTCCCCAGGTACTACTCAAGATAGAACCTGCTTGCAAGAACTCAGCTGTGCTACACATAAACAGAATAAAGGATATTATTTATAGTAACTTCTATTTTTAGAGGTTATTCCAGGCTAATTATGCTTTGATATATGTTTATCTCAATGGGTTCTCTCTTTCTAATGATTAACTGCACATTTGCAGTGCTAATAACACCAGAATTTCATATATGTAAAAATAATTTATTGCCCTTGGTACTGTCATATATTTAAGATGATTCAGGATCACTTATAAGCAACACAAGCAAAAGAGACAATTTTACAGCAACTGCTATGAAAATCTATAATAATAATAATAATAAAAACTATCTACACCTTTAAGCAGTACAATGTATTTACAAAAGTTAGTCCAAGAGTCAGAAAGACAACTTGCCGAAATCACTCAATCTGGAATATAGGTAGGTTTAAAGTTGCATAATCCTTTATCAGCACAATATTTTGTTCTAAAAAATAAAATACAATTCAGTTTTTAAAGAATGAAGATAGCAATACTGATTCTGAATGACCACCCTGAATCCAGATTTGTTGACTAGATTACACCAGTTAGTTCACTGTTGATTTGAATAAACCTATAGGAATATGCCATTTACTGAGAGCTTCCCAATACAACCGAGGTATTTTGCTAAAGGCTTTAACACACTCTCACAATAATCCATGAGGCAGATTTTATTATTCCTATTTTAAATGAGGCAGCTAAAGCTTAGAGAAGTTAAATGAATTGTCCCAGGTCATGCAGCCTAACTCTTTAACACAAAAGCTTCTTAACCTCCACCTTACTGCCTTTCTAGTGCCTACACCTGGGTATATACAGGTGCTACTGTATGTAAAGACTTTACAACGGCCCCCCACCCCCGCCATGGGTATGGACAGTCTTAGGATAATCAGTTTCAGTAAGGTTTCATAAGTAATCTTTCTTCAAACTGATCCACATAAGAATGCACCTGCAGTATATCAAACTGGTTCTCTGTTCTAACATTCTATTTATACTTGCCTTTCTTCCACTTTATAAATAAAAGCATACGTCTTATCCATTCAGAGGGACAATGTAAAGTACTGGGGTAGAACTGAACTCTAATGACTAAATAACAAATCTTTTTGAGATTTAAATATTTAAATAACAAAAATTTTTCCAATCCTTTGCTTTAAAAAAACAACAACAACAGAAGGAATCTAAGGAATATCTAAACAACTTGTTAAGTTGATGTGATTTTGGGCAAATGTCTCAAGAATTTAGTGACAATGCCGTTACTCCTTCCATTCCTATTAATTTATTTAGGTGAACAAGGTTTTTCAACCTTACATTCATAAGATGAAAATCAGAAGTAAAACTTATGCTGAAATGTGTTTCATTCCAGTAATAAAAATCACTCATAATTGAGAAAGGAAAAGTCCTGAGAAGGGTGGGGAGGGAAAAAAAAAAAAAAATGAGAAGGGTGGGGAGGGAAAAAA
>NW_016107361.1:4308287-4334274 GCF_001604975.1 Cebus imitator | reverse complement strand
TTTAGTAGAGACGGGGTTTCACCATGTTGACCAGGATGGTCTCGATCTCTTGATCTCGTGATCCACCCACCTCGGCCTCCCAAAGTGCTGGGATTACAGGCTTGAGCCACCGCGCCCGGCAATTTAACCACTTTTTACATTAGAAATTTTAAACATTTTTCTAGCAAAGTAAATAATACTACCTAGATTTATGCTGAAAATTTTTAGATGTCAACATAAATGTGCAAGGAGATATTTTTTCAAAATCCATTTTGAAAAATAGAATCTTTAATATCATCACTTCAAAAAGTTAAAAATGTTTGATGTTTTACCCTCTCCTCACTCAAATTAGAGACACAGATATAAGGAGACAAATACACACCGCCAATATTTTCACCAAAAGCCACTACCGGAAAAGAAAGCTCAATCTAATATTGGAAAAATAACAGAATGAAAAGGTATACCTTCCAAAAAGATACAGGGTTGCTTGAGAAACAAACAAAAACAAGCAGTTTGTTTTTGTTTCATTTAAGAATGTTAGTGTTAAATATAAAAGAAATAATCATACATTATTTTTGTTTCATTTAAAAAAATGATTAAACAAATCCATACTGAACATAGAAAATAGATTTCTGGAGAGTGACATAACTGTACTGATTTTCTAGGAGTGAAACATCTCAATCAAATTCAAATAAATTAAATCAGAGCATTAAAATGTGAAGAAGCTGATAAGCTTTAGAGAAGGGAGATGCTTAAAGCCTATTAAACAGAGGCAGAAGTATAGACTGGTAGGAATAATGCCACTGGTTCACTATTAGTAGAAGCCAGCAATGTTTGAGACTGAAAGCTCTTGCTTGCCTCTTGTCTTAGTTCACTGCTAACGCCTTTACCTAGCATGACCTCTCAAGGCCAATCTCTCAGGCTCTTCTTTCGAGATGCCAAATGTCACATTCCCCACTAATAATAAACAATAAAACATTTTATTCTAAATACTTTTTTTAAAAGTTATCTCGATATTGTAGGAAATCACAAACCACCAGCATAAAACGAAAGACTAAGTATTGTGAAATCAGACCCTAGAACAGATCACTCAAAGAGCTATTTAGCTAGAAGAAATGAGTAGTCCTTAATCTTTATATATTATATTTCTGATACAAGTTTCCATGTTATACCACTATTTCTTATGTGTCAGAATTTTCCAAGGCAGGTTAAACAATCTGGGAAAAACCTAAGTGTATCATGTCTCATGATGTTCTTTCTGACTTTTTTCCTAGTATAGAGTATTTCTGCTATGGTTACTTTGATAAAAACATTCACCGTAAAGCATAATTGAAAGCAATCTCCATGGAAAATGACATACGCTAAAAAAAGTAACGACAAAGCAGAACTAGCATAAATGTATGTGAACATGTATATGCATGCATACATGTGTGAGCTGATAAATAACTATCTAGTATCTATAGATATTAGATATAAATTGATAGATGTTATATATTATATAGCTAACAGATCTCTATTATATGTTACATATTAGAGATAATTTAAAGACAAATATATCTAATAGAGATATAATAGATCTAATCTATATTATATATTATATAGTCATAATGTTAGATATATAAATATATTATTAAATATATAGATATTAGATAGGTACCTGCTATCTATATTTGTCAATCTAAACTAGACTTTCTGGCTAGGCATGGTGGCTCAAGTGTCTAATCCCAGAGGGAGACCAAAGATCGCTTCAGAGCAGGAGTTTGAGACCAGCCTGGGTAACATAATGAGACGTTATCTCTACCAAAAAACTCCACGAAAAACCCAAACCAGGTGTGACGGCCAATACCCGTAGTCCCCGCTACTTAAGAGAGGCTAAGGTGGGCTGATCCTTTGAGCCCAGAAGTTCAGGGCTGTAGTAAGCTATGATTGCACCACTGCACTCCAGCCTGAGCGACAGAGCAAGATCTTGTCTCAAAAATAAATAAATACATAAACTGGACTTTCTAAAAATTTAAAGACAAAATATATTACAGTGCTCCTAAAAGTTCTTATCAATTATTTTGTTCTCTCACCTGTAACTCATTCACCAGTTATTTCTGTGCCTATATTTTGAAAATCACTTTGGAAATAGTGATTTAAAGAAAGACTTCTTTTAATGAAACCCACTGGTATAGTGGTAGTTCCCAAACATGAAAATACTTGGGCTTTGAACTTAGACAAATACATTTAAGAACAAGTTTTTCTCTTTTAGTTAAATAACAAAAAGAAAACGAGAAACTTAGGCAGCATGTATGCCTCATTTATTTAAGTGTGTATATGTTTGTGGAGATAAAGGGGGCCAAATTTCCTAAATGCATTAGGCAGCTGGATAGTATTTAGAAGCCATGAGAAAAAAAAGAGTAAGATTTGTAATATATCCCTAGCTTCAACTGCATTTCACAAATACACCTATGCATGTGTATATAAGACATTCACTCTCATACTTTTATAATTCATTAGAAAAAAATATATTTTCTAAATGTAAGCAAGATGTTTTCCATTCTGTAGTAAAAACTAATAAATACTGCAATTTGAGGCAAACTAGCAGGATATCAAGTATAATTTGTATACACATACTGGTGACAATCATTATTCAATAACTGTTACTGATAGGAAAAAGATTCATCTTTTCTTAAGAGTAGTCTAAAAACCCTTTAAACCTTTAACTGTTATCATTTTGTATCCCATCAATTTATATATGGACATCAGAGTTGCAAACATTACCTCCATAGCCTGGGCTAAGCGTTCTTCTAGTGCCATGTAGGTAAGGAACTGAGGATCCACATATGAAATAGCTTCAGCAACTCCTAGTCCATCTGCAAAGCCATCAAATAGGCTGGAAAAAAAAAAAAAGAACAGAAAAACAAAACTCACAACTATGATTCAGGAAATCTTATGCTGAGGACATAATTATATTAGCATACTGGCAAGCCAATAAGCATGCTGTGAACATAAAACCTTAAAATATTTTAGTGTCAACTTATAGGGTTAGGGGCAAGAGGAACCCAGAGAAAAGTGAGATGCTAAAGATGAGTAGTTAAGATACCACTACCTCTTCCAACAGGCTGCCACACTCAATGCACAAAGTTTGTAGAAAAATTCTCCTTTGTGTTTCTAGCTCTAACTCTAGAGACTCCTTAAAGGTACAGGTTGAACATCTCAAATCTGAAAATCTGAAATCCAAAATGTGCCACTGAGTATTTTCTTTGTATGTCATACTGGCACTCAAAAAGTTTCAGATTTTGAACCATTGATTTTGAATTTTCAAATTTGGGATGCTCAACTAAAAGTATATGCAAATATTCCAAAATCCAGGAAAAAAATCCCAAATCCCAAACACTTCTGGTATCAAACATTTCGGTTGAGGGATACAGTACTTTTTCCCACCCTGTTATTTCCCACATATTTCTTCTGTTTTTCAGTTTCCAATCTGCATGTAGGTGAGACTATGACAAAGGAAATAACTACAATTATTTTAATTCTATCATTACTCACAGCCTCTTTTTTCTTCTCTCATTTTGTATTGCTTAATAACTCTGGATTTTAAAATATTTTATTATTTCAAGCCTTTCTCATTAATCTCTCCCTCCTCTTCTAAGATTAGGCCACCTCCATTATGATACAGCTTGAAAAGTATCTAGCTCCCAACTGTTCATTTTTATTACAATTTTTTCTAAAAAACTGTTAAGCTCCTAGAAGAAAAACATGTCTCACTTTGGTCCTACTCTCCTTCCTCCATCCCTGGACATACTGACAGTCCTCCTTTTCCTCTAGTCTTGGAAATACTAAGTATTTCAAAATTTGAAAGCTGAAAGTATGTCCTTGGTCCTATTCTCTCTAATCTTGCTCCATTGGAAATTATTTATATATTCAAACGCATTTTCTTCAATTATCCTTTCTGTAGGTAATTCCTAAATCTCTACCTAATTCCTAAACTCCCCCTGAAGCTCTTGACCTACATTTCTAGCTGTCTGAGGGGCACTTTTAGTAGATGTACTCCTACCACCTCTGAAGTCCAAGAGATGCAAAACTGAGCTTATTTTGTCTAAAGACAAACTTGCTGACTTCCACATCCTACCAGAATTTGAATATCAAAGTCCTAAACATCCACAATTAAACAACTTAGCTCAAAAATAATTTTGATGTCGACCCATGTGCCATAATTAAAATTACAAATCTACTGCTGAGAGACACAGAAATGGTTCTTAAAAAGAGTATGTTATAGGCTGGTCCCAGTGCAGTGGTGTTTATAACTAATTGACCACAACCAGTTATAGATTTCTTTGTTGCTTCTTCACTCCCACTGCTTTACTTGACTAGCCTTAAAAAACATAGTATGTTATAGTTTAGCAGTATCTGGAAATCAAGTAGCACATGATACAAAGCAACAGACATACTCACAGAATCACAGGTTTTGGAAATGATATTAAGAATTACTGAATCCATCCCACCCTTGAAATACTGAATCTTCCTCATCTAGCCATAAAATGTAGTACAAAGAGGAAGAGCCCTGAAATCAGTAAGACATGGATTTAGCTGAATTGTGCAACTGACTCTTCCTTCATCTATAAAACAAATTACATGAGTAGATGCACAAGGTTGCCTGGCACAGAGATGGTACCATAGCAGACATTCAAGAAACAGAGAAACATTCCCCCCATGCAGAAAATACACTGCTTTCTAAGGTGGTATGTGCCAGTGTGGGAGAGTACCACTAGAAGTTAAAAACATATGAAGTACTTAAGTATTCCTACTTGTAACTTTTGCCCTGTTGCTGTAATTCTGCCTGCTGAAGCAACATAAATTGTGTCTTCCTACTCTTTGCAAAACAAAAAACAAAAACAAAACAAAAAAAACCCTTCAAATGACTGAAAACAACTCTCTCTCAATAATTCTTTGCTAAGCAAATCTAGATATTCAAAGCATAATATCCAGTTGTGATTTGGCCACTACAAATAATCAGTCAAAAATTCTAATATCATGTACTTGGCAGTCACCATGATAATAATTGTTTCAGGCTGGGTGTGGTGGCTATAATCCTAGCACTTTGGGAGGCCGAACTGGGCGGATCACTTTGAGCTCAGGAGTTCAAGACTAGCCTGGGTAACATGGTGGAACCCTGTATCTACAAAAAATACAAAAATTAGCCAGGCATTGGTGGCTCATGCCTGTAGTCCCAGCTACATGGGAGGCTGAAGCTGGACAATCACTTGAGCCTGGGAAGCAGAGGGTGCAGTGTGTCAAGATTGCACCACTGCACTCCAGTTTAGGCGACAGAATGACACTCATCTCAAAAAAACAAAAAACAAAAATGGTTTCGGAAAAGAACCACTAATAGATGCTAAAACTAGTGGATGGAAGTTTGATAGTTTAAGAAGAAACAGGTTATTTACAGTCTCAAAGTATCTTCACGTGAGAAGCCTATTGATTACAGCGGATCCTTGAACAACAGGGGCTTGAGCTGGGTGAGTGGGTACCCTTAAACTCAAGTTTTTCTTCCACCTCTGCGATAGCAAGACCAATCCCTCTTCTTCCTCTTCAGCTTACTACTCAACATGAAGACAGCAAGAATGAAGACCTTTATGATGATCTACTTCCACTTAATGAAGAGTAAACATATTTTCTTTTATGATTTTTTTTAGCATTTTCTTTTCTCTAGCTTGCTTTATTACAAGAATATAGTATATAATACATATCAGGTACAAAAATATGTGTCAATCAACTGTTTATGTTATCAGTAAGGCTTCTGGTCAACAGCAGACTATCAGTAGTTAGGCTTATGGAGAGTCAAAAGTTATGCTTGGATTTTCTACTGCACAGGGATCAGCATCCCTAAAGCCTGTGTTGTTCAAGGCTCAGCTGTATAAAAGGATAAATGACAAATGTAAAAAAATCTGAAAGATAACACCACAATCAAATCAGATTTTATATCACCAGTAATGGGTTGATTTGATATCATGTGTTTTCTGATATGTACTGCAAAGGATAAAACATCACTTCTGGATGTTTCTGCTAAAAATTCACAACTCAAATTTACAGACAAATACATCCTAAGGGACATTCTAAAAAATAAATGACCTGTACTTTTAAAAAATTTCAGGGTTATGAAAAACAAAGACTGAGGAAATGTCCGCATTAAAAGAGACTAAAGAACCTTGCTACCTAAATACAATGAAAGATCTAATACAAAGATTAGAACAGATCTAATAGCACTGGTAGAACAACTATGAACATCTGACTAAGGTCTGTAGATTAGATAATATTGTACTGGCATTAATTTGCTGACTTTGACAATTTTACTGTGTTATATAAGAAAATGGTCTTGGATGTAGGAAATTCATTCTAGAATATTTACAGGTAAAGGGACATCATGCCTGCAACTTACTCATAAGTGGGTCAGAAAAAGACCTTACTATAAGTATAGAGAAAGGAAGGAAAGAATGGTAACACAAATGTGGTTTTAAAACGTCAGCATGCAGGAAATCTTAGTGACGGATATATGTGGATTCTTGTACTATTTTTTGCCACTTTTCTGAAACTCTAGAATTATATCAAAACTATTTAAAAACTCTATTAAGACACAGTTATATCAACACAGAATTAACTTCCACATCTTACTAGGTTAATAGTAATAACTCTAATTTCTTATAGGAAGACAGAGAAGTTAAGGAGTTATCAAAGAATAAATAAATGGTACAGTTGGGATTTGTCTGTATCTAAAATCATGATTTCTCTGTGTTGCTTCCTACCACATCAAGCTATCAGATACTCTTAAGTATTTTGAACACTAACACAACTTCAATACAAACAAGTAAACAAAGAAACTTCATAGAGGACTTCTTCCATTTTCCTTTAAACTAAATTAAGGAAACAAAAGGCCACTGCACTTTTTTTCCAAAGCAGTGGCAAAACAAAAAGTGTGTTAAAGTATGACTTTAGAGGCAACAACTGCTGCTCTTTGCCATGGCTTTCCTTTTAGCTGTCAAGGTAGCATGCTATTTTAATATAGAAATGAAACTAAATTTTCACCTTATCAACTTTTAGACACTGCCACATAAATTAGTATAGTACCACATAAGCAAATACTGGGGTGTTGACATAGAGCAACCTTCAAAATTTGTGGTTTAAAATTAATGCTAAAATGTTTTCTATAATAAAAAAAAAAAGTACTTTGAGGCTCTGCATATTTTGGGACCACTAGTAAGATTTCTAAAACCTTAACATAACATCCATATCTACAAAGCTCATCAATGAATTAGAACCTAAAGTAATAGTTTCTCAAATTTAAGTTCAAATTATATTCAGTGGCCAGGCATGGTGGCTCACACCTTTGGGAGGCTGAGGTGGGCAGATCACTTGAGATCAGGAGTTTGAGACCAGCCTGGCCAACAGAGTGAAACCCCTTCTGTACTGAAAATACAAAAATTGGCCAGGCGTGGTGGCAGGTGCCTGTAATCCCAGCTATTCGGGAGGCTGAGGCAGGAGAATTACTTGAACCTGGGAGGCTGAGGTTGCAGTGAGCTGAGACTGCACCACTGCACTCCAGCCTGGGCAACAGAACAAGACTCCAGTGTCTCAAAACAAACAAACAGAAAAACAAAAAAACCCACAAAAACAAATTATATTCAGTAAAGATTTCCATTATTCCTTCAAATATTTAGGTGGAACAACCTTCTTTTTGGAAGTTATTTGGAAACGTGTATCCATACCTTGAAAAATACCACATATCTCAGTAATATCACCTCCAATTATTTGTCCTAAAGGAGTAACCAGAAGTACAGAACAAGTTTTATGGAGGATGGGAAAGAAAAAGTTCACTGCACTATTTCAATGAGTCAACAATCTGTTAAATCTTAGTGCCCCTATAGGAAGGATCATCTTCATAATGGAGCTGTAAAAAAACATTTTTAGAGTCTTGAAAATGTAGAACAGAAAAAATTCCTTCACATGAAACCATAATTGCCTCCCAACATGCATAGATGATGCTAAACAGATGATTCTTTCATCTGCTGAACACTTTGAGGAATTACTTTGCATAATGGAGAGAGAAGACTTTCAAATTAATAAGGAGTGCAACAGGAAGGAAATGGGGAGACAGCGAGGAAATGAGAGAAGCATCAAGATCAGCAATACTGGGACTAGGTAAATCCACTTATTCCCCATAATGTATGGGAAGCCAGAAAATGTGTTTTAGAGTGCGAGAATTTTTAAGGTAGAATTACAAATTGCATAGCTGTAATGAAATCCCATTTCTACTTCCACAAAATGGTGATGAAGTCTGTTCTCCACACATTTTCCCCCTCTAGGGAGTAAGAATAGGAAAGGGCAAGAAAGATCTCAAGAAGATGTTCAGTTTCCCATCTGGAACAATTTGGAGAAGTAGCTAGCACACACAGAAAGAGAAACTAAAGATACAAAGGAGGCCTTAAAACATGTGTTCTAGGCCAGGCACAATGGCTCACACCTGTAATGCCAGCACTTTGGGAGGCCGAGGCGGGTGGATCACAAGGTCAGGAGTTCAAGACCAGCTTGGCCAATCTGGTGAAATCCGTCTCTACTAAAAATAGAAAAAAATTAGCCAGGCGTCGTGGCAGGCACCTGTAGGCTGAGGTAGGCGAATGGCTTGAACCTGGGACGGCGGTTGCAACGAGCTGAGACCACGCCACTGTACTCCAGCCTCGGCAACAGAGCGAGACTCCGGCTCAGAACAAAAAAACAAACAAACAAAAAACCCAACCAACCAACAAACAAAAAACACATGTTCTGGAAACCTGAAGAGATATCAGTCTACCAAGATACCTTTTTTGTCCCAGAAAAAGTAACAAAAGGGATCAGTTAGGACATCCTTTCTACATCTCAATAGTTACTTGCTTTCATTGTGCTACTGTACACTTTAAAGATACTATAAACCAAAACAGTTAAATTCTGAGCATTATATCATAAGTAACAACTCTACAATACACTTCACTTATATGTTACTTTCATTTGAAGCTCACTATTGTTTGTCAAGCATAAAGTAAATTAAATGCTTTCAACATCTCTAGGAAAGTAAAATTTTATTGTCCATATTTTACACACAGAAGGAAAAGGGAGAATAGGGAAGAAAAACTATTCTTATGATTTTCTGATTCAACCACAGGTTTTAAAATTCAAGTAGTATTCATTAAGAAGCTGTTTTTTAAAGAATTTGCAAGTGCTACAGGGCACATAAAGGGAAATTTTAAAAGTCAGAAATCCAAAATTCAAAAAATGTATATAAATAACTAGGATAGGTGAGCTTCAAGAGAGCTAAATGTCAAAGTAAGAGGTCACTGACTGGAGGAAGCAGGAAAGGGTCCAAGTAGGAAGTAACATTTGAAATGAGCTTTGAAGAAGAGGACTAACAGATGGGAAAATGAGAACATTTCTTAGCTAGCAGAGATTTAATTTTCATAATTTAGAATCATGAACTCATTCTACTCAAGGAAGCTAATTAAGCATGCTGATAACATTGTGCTACATACCTCCAATCCACATCTAAGTCTTCACTCACGCTGGAGTCATCCTCCAGGTTATTGTTACCATCCAACATGAAAGCTGGCTGTGCAAATTCATTGGCAGGTTCATTTCCCTCATCACTGCTGCTTTCATTGACTTCATTGTACTGTAACCAAGGAATTTCTCCCTCCTCCAAGGATGTCTGTTCCCTAGTACAAACATTTTAAAAGAAGGAAAAAAAATACTGTTTTTAAACATACCATAACACTGTCTTTAATTCTATTCCATGCAAGTGGACTCTGTTGAGTTCTAAGTTCTTGGTACTTTTATGATTCTAAAACACTGTCTTTCTTAACTGCAGAATTATGTAAAAAAGAAAGAAATCAGTTTTAGGGTCATATGTATACAGAAATAGTTCCTAATTACCCAGAAACACATTTATTGGATTTACAAATTATCTATGCTGTTTTCTCCTTCTGTAAAAGGAGAAACATAAGAAAAATCCATCCCCAACGATTTGAATTTTAAAACACTGCTCTTGAGTACTTTCCCTTCACAGTTAAAATAAAATCTGAATTCCTTAACCTGGCCTACAAATCCCTAAATAACACATGCTTTCTGCTCAGCCCACTTCTCCAATGGCATCTCTCAGCACTCTTCCCCCAGCTACTATACTCCTACTCTTCTTTCTACTTTTGTAACACATGGAGATCATCTCTACCTTGGGGCCATTTCCTCTACCTAAGATGTTCTTTCACTGGATTTTTACCTTGCTACTTCCTTCTTGATGTTCACGTCAGATTATAAGTCACCTCCTCAGGGGGGACTGTCTTGAACATTCAGTTTAAGTAACTCTCCAGTTGCTGATTACCACATAGCTCTGCTTATTTAAATTATAAAATTTATTTTTGCTCAACATTTTCTTATTTGTTTACTGTCAGTCTATTCCTACTAGAATCTAACTACACAGAAACAGAGACATACAAATCAATGATACAAATCAAGAAAATAAGGAGGATATAAAGGAAGCATTTCAAAACAGGAAGTAAAAAAAAGGACTCATTAGGCTGGGTGTGCTGGCTCATGCCTGTAATCTCAGCACTTTGGGAGGCCAAGGTAGGCGGATCACTTAAGGCCAGGAGTTCGAGACCAGCCTGGACAACATAGTGAAACCCTTTCTCTACTAAATGTACAAAAAATTAGCTGGGTGCACACCTGTAACTCCAGCTACTCAGGAAGCTGAGGCATGAGAATCGCTTGAAATTGAGAGGCAGAGGTTTCAGTGAGCTGAGATCACGCCACTGCACTCCAGCCTAGGCAACAGAGCAAGACTCTGTCTCAGAAACCAAAACAAAAAAGGGCCTCATCAACAAATGATATTGGGACAACTGGGTATTCACCTGGAGGGAAGGAGGTTAAATCCCTTAAAGTTTCGCTATACTTTTTTAAAGTACATGTGCATGTGTACCCCCACTCTCACTTAAAAAATGAATACTAGAAGAATCATGAAAGAAAACTGTACAAAAATTTCCGTGTCATTCTAAGCATGATATAAAACCCTGAAGTCACAAACAGAATCATAAATTCTACAACATTCACATTAAAGAAGATACGGAAAAGTCAAAACACCAAAAATCTGGACACAAAACTCAAATTAAGAAAAGTAAACTATAATACAAGGGAGACAAAGGGCTTTTCCTGAATAAATAGAAGCTTAAAATATAAAACCAAACTGTAAGAAAAAGATTAAAATATATCAACAGAAAGGGGCAAAGAATATAATTAGTTAGCAGAAAAGGAAACTCAAATAGCCATTAAATATATAGAGATACTCAGCCTCATTTATAATAAGCAAAATGTAAATTAAAACAACAGTGAAATATGTTTCAACTATTAGCTAAAATAAAAAAAATTGTTAGTACCCTATGTGTTGGTGAAGCTTTGAAGAAAGGCAATTCATATACTGTTGGTAAGAAAGTAACTAATTTAAGCTCTCTGTAGAGAAACTTGGCAATACCTATAGATTAAGTTTGTGCATACTCACTGACCTAGTGGTTCTGCTGCCAGTTATTTCTCCTAAACAAATATGCAGAATTTTCTTTTTCAGTACTACTTACAGTAGCCAAAACTGTCCACCAAATGAAATTGGAACACCCAGGTAGTAATACACAGTAAGTTCTCACTTAACTTTATAGACAGCTTCTTAGAAACTGTGACTTTAAGCAAAACAAGGTAGAACTATGCGGATTTTTAAAAAGAATAAAGGAAATCTATATGTATGAATATGGAACAATCTAAAAAACAGACCTATAAACAAAACAAATAACAAAGGCAAGGTGTATACATATATCTATACAATGTGTTACCAGCTGTATAAAAAAATGAAATGGAATGTGTACACATATATGCTTTTATATGTACAGAAGATCTTTATAAGTTCAAAAAGGAAGCTGGTTATAATGATTTTTAATTGGTCTTTCCATACTGTCTAAATCCACTTTTTATTGTGTATAAGTCCTTATTTTTAAAACAATTGTAACTTCATCTGTTTATCAACAGAAGTTCAACCAGAAATAGCTACCCAAGCAATAAACTGTTAGGAATTCATTAAATATTTCCAAAGCATAAGCTTGTATCATTAAAAGGTAAATTTGTATTCACTCTTACTGGTATTTCAGAAACTATCCCTTTAATTATGCAAAGTAACAATAGTGAAAAGAACTGTTTTAGTTACATGAGTCACGTGACCAATTATTAAGGAGTCACACAGTTGTTTGTGTATTTAGCCTACAGATAGCTAAAACTAACAGATATTTAGTGGACATTTAACAAATGTTAAAACCTTGAAGGTTTTTTTAAATTTCAACCAAAGTAGACGTTCTTTTCTCCCTTTGGTCAAAGCTTTATTGGTATTATCTGGACAACTCAAGCTTTTGAAAATGTACTAATTTATTCCCATTTTTTATTCTTTCTGCTCCATCCCAGATATTAGGAGTTTATTCCTGCTGGATTTAATTAGGTTGTCATAATTATGCAATTGACATTCGGTGTACTACATCATTCTGAATGCAAAATATATTAATTGGAAAGAGACTTGTGGATCTACACACATCATGATAATACAAAAACTACCATACTAAATTAATAGTCTGAATCACTGCTAGAAAATAAAATCTAGGTTAGAGAAAATACGTATGTAATCATAGATTCATCAAAACAAAGCCGCTAGCTCAAAGAGCAAGTCTAAGGAAGAAAAATGTGAGAATAAAACCGTAACTTGGCCAGATGCAGTGGCTCACGCCTGTAATCCCAGCACTATGGGAAGCTGAGGTGGGTGGATCACCTGAGGTCAGGAAATCGAGACCATCCTGACCAACATGGTGAAACCCCATCTCAACTAAAAATACAAAAATTGGCTGGGCGTGGTGGCATGTCCCTGTAATCCCAGCTACTCGGGATGCTGAGGCAGAATTGCTTGAACCAGGGAGTTGGAGGTTGCAGTGAGCTGAGATGGCGCCACTACATTTCAGCCTGGCGACAGAGTGAGACACTGTCTCAAAAAAAGAAAAAAACATAATTTGGCACTACAGTAGTGTAAAAGACTAATTTTGAAAAACTGGACTTCTTAAATTACCAACATTCAGTATCTCTGCTCTTGCTTTCTCTTGTGCCTAGGAAGTTCTTTCTGAATCCGAATTCTCATCTTTAAGAACTCAGCTCAAAAGTCAATTCCAAAGAGACATCCTCCCTGACCATTCTAATTAATATGTCTTCATCATGTACCTTCTTTCCCATTATTGTTTTATTCCCTTCACAGTAAACATCACAGTGTGTAATTTACTGGGTTTCTATCTTGGTTATCATCTGCCTTTTCTACTACAATATAAGTTTCATGAAGGAATGTTATTTGTCTTGTTTACTGCTATAACTCCAAGGTCCAACACAATGCCTGGCACAAATTAAATGACCAATAAATATTTGCTGAGTGAATAATTACTAACAAATGACATATGAATAATTAATACTTAGTAAACTAAACTAACAGTGATTAAAAGCAATTAAATATAAAATCAAGAGGCTGGGCACAGTGGCTCACGCATGTAATCCCAGCACTTTGGGAGGCAGAGGCAGGCAGATCACCTGAGGTTAGGAGTTCAAGACCAGCCTAGCCAATGTGGTAAAACCCCATCTCTACTAAAAATACAAAAATTAGCCAGGCATGGTGGTGGGCACCTGTAGTCCCAGCTACTTGGGAGGCTGAGGCAGGAGAATCACTTGAAAGTGAAAGGCAGAGGCTGCAGTGAGCCAAGATTGTGTCACTGCACTCCAGCCTGGGCAACAGAGACTGAGACTCAGTCTCAAATAAACACACACAAAAAACACACACATGTATGTATATATATATTTTATATATATAAATATGTATTTATTTTTAATACAAAACAGACTATTTTTAATACTAAAAAATATATTTATTTTTTAAAAAATGTAACACCATATATTTATTTTTTAAAAAACAGACTATTTTTAATACCAAAAAATATATAAATTACATATATATTTTGTATGTATATTTTTATATATACATTTATATGTACACATATGTGTGTGTGTATACATAATATATGTCATGAAGAGGAAAAAAATGCCAGTTCAACCTACCACTGTCATAATCAATATGTTTGTGAATTTACTTCTTTATAGATTTCTCTACATATTTGCCTTCTAGATTTTCTTACAGTGTTAATCAATCTCAAGCTGAAAATGTATATACTTGGAGGATACAAGTTTTAATATTAGTCTAGATTGGAATAGTTCTTTTCCTAAAAAACCATAATTTACCAAAACGGTTCCCAGAGACTAAGAATTAGAACCAATTATCATAGAAAAAAATTTAAATTATCAAAAAGATATTCTCCTACAATAAAACAAGAGGCCTAAATGGTTTCACAAGTGAATACTAACAAACTTTAAAAGAATAAAAAAGCTATTTAAGCAACAGATGCAAAGAACAGAAAAAGAAAAAGGAAAGCATATACATTCTTTTAGCAAAGCAAGCACCAAACTGATATTGAAACAAAAAACTAAAAGGTAATTTGCATTTGGGAATCTCAATATAAAAATCTCATGTAAAATATTATAATCTAGAAGCCCATTAAAATACATTAAACCATGATTGTGATCATATTTGGTTTATTTCAAGGAGCAAGGGAAGTTGAATATTAGCAAATCTAGTTATAGAACAATTCCTCAGGATCAGGGCAAAAGTGAAAAATCATTATGATCATTTCCACTGATGCTGAAAAGACCTTAAAAAAATTCAACAAACTTTCTTGCTAGAAACCCATAAAATAATAAAAGGTTGGAAGACAGCTATACCCATTCATTTACATCTTGTCTATGGCTACTTTTATACTGCAACAGTACAGGTAAGTAGCTGCAACACAAACTGGACACAAAGCCAAAAATATTTATTATCTAACTCTTCATAGTATGTTTGACAACCCTTAAAGTATTAGAGCCTTCCCATTAAAATTAGGAAAGAACCAAAATGATTATCATCAATCATTGATATTTTGGAGATATCATCCAATGCAATTAGACAAGAATACGAACACTAGCTCTTACAGCTGTCTCCATTTCTGTGAATTAATCACTAATTTCCCTCTTGAGGCTATCCTTTCTTCCTTGAGCAATGACAGTTAAGTTAGGAATCACCCATTAAGTTAGGAATGGGTGATTCCTAACTTAACCAAAATGACATTTTAGGTACCCAACTTTTCTTATTAAAGCAAAGTGGAGACACATATTCTATCTCAACAGAGGATACTGAAGTTATCAGTATTTTCAACTTAACTGTTCTTTTTATAATACCAAAAGCATAACGAAAAAATCAGGGGGGCCTACTGGTTCTACGTAAGGCTTATAAAATCCAATTAATAGCACATCCAACATTTGAATGTGATAGATACCATTCTTGTACAATATACAGAAAAATAAATCTTACTGTTAAACATACCCTTCCTGAAGAGATAATTCTTGGTTTTCTTCTTCAGGGCCACTGCTATCACTGTGTAGCTCAGGTTCATTCTCATCTTTTCCTGGCAGAGTCTCCCAGCTTTCATCACTTGAGGATTGATCTTTTTCTGTACCAGAAAATCGATGAGGCAAAGAAGCAGACCATTCCCCATCACTGCATTCAGAACTGCAAATCAGAGAGAAATAAACTATCATTATGTGTTATTTTTATCATATGGGGTGTTAACCAGATGATATGGTTTAATTTAGATCTGTGTCCCCACCAAATCTCATGTTGAACTGTAATCCGAAATGTTGGAGATGGGGCCTGGTGGGAGGTGACAAGATCATCGGGGTGAATCCTTCATGAAGAGTTTAGCACTATCCCCTTGGTACTGTTCTTGTGATAGTAAGTGAGTTTCCACTGGATCTGGTGGTTTAAAAGTGTGTGGCACCTCCCCTCTCACTGTTTCCTGCACCTGCTTCCACCAAGTGAGACACCTTGTTACCTCCTCTGCTTTCCACCACAATTGGGAGCTTCCCGAGGCCCCCTAAGAAGCAGAAGCCACTATGCTTCCTGTACAGCCTGCTGAACTGTGAGCCAATTAAACCTCTTTAAATTGCCAGTTTTTAGTATTTGTTTATAGCAATGCAAGGATGAACTAATACACCAGACATCATGGTATAGAGTGGTGTGCCGATGCCACACATGCTTCATCAGATGCTAATTCAATCTTTAGAATATTAAAAAAGTAAATACATGCAGCAGAGTATAACTTTCAAAACAATATGGCATATGGCAAGTTATGGAATATATCACTTTACTTTTTCTTTTTTTGTTCTTTTTCTTTAAGTGATGATTTTTTTGTTTTGTTTTTAGACTGAGTTTAGATTCTTGCTGTCTAGGCTGGAGTGCAATGGAGCAATCTTGGCTCAACACAACCTCCGTGTTCTGGGTTCAAGCCATTCTCCTGCCTCAGCCTCCCTAATAGCTGGGATTACAGGAATACGCCACCACGCCCGGCTAATTTTGTATTTTTAGTAGACTGGGTTTCTCCATGTTGGTCAGGCTGGTCTTGAACTCCTGACCTCAGGTGACCCACCTGCCTTGGCCTCCCAAAGTGCTAGGATTATAGGTGTGAGCCACTGCGCCCGGCTACTTTACTTCTTCTTTCACTACATTCAGGGTACCTAGATAAAGGTTTGTCATATTTTAGACATATTTCTAAATAAATTTTTAAATACAATTTGGTAATCTTAAATGCCACCTGGAATAAATATAAGTAGACTTACTGTATATCTAACATGACTAAAACAACTTTCAAATTATATACTGGCAACTAATGACATATTTTCTATGAATAAATTCCTACTATTACCACTTAGTAAAAAGTTAACTGTCTTTTTCCTTTTTTTTTTTTCCCAAAGAACTTTAAAAGAAGTGATATTCAAATGCATAAAAAGCAGTACTGGCAAAACTTCACTATCCTTAGGTAGGACTGTAAACACAAAATAAATTTCAGTTCAAGAGAACAGTTAAAGAAACAAAAGGTACACTAAATAGAATTAATAAGGAAGCACAGAAAATTACTTTTAATTACATCTAGCTTTAGCCAATTCGGTTACATTTAATTACCCTTAGTTTTTAAAGAATTAGTCATCTTATACTATCAAAGGCTAAAATATTACTTATCAATGTTGAAAATAAGCCTTAAATGCCCACTCCAACCATATCAACTATTCTGGTGAAGAATCTCCTCAAAGATTTCTCTATGTTCACTTGACTTGGAAAATCAAAAATAATTTTAGTTCACATTTTTGAAAGGAAGTGATAATTGGTAGGACATTACATTTTTTAATGATGATTATGTCATTTGTACATAGTGATTTCTTTTATTGACAGATGAACTCAAAAGATCAAGATGCTATTAACAAACAGCAGCACTAATCTAAGCTCTGAGAAGTTTAATGGAAGCCAAAGCATAAAATCAACTGCCAATTTCCAGTAAACAATGGACGGCAGGGCACTAACATCCTTGAAACGGAAAGCTAAACAGCTAGACAGAGCAACTAAAATGTGTTATTTCAACTGTGCCTGAACCAAAGTTTCTTGTATTCTATACAATTTTCTGTGACCCAAAGAATAATCTAAAATAAACAATTCTAGGCTTACGTAAGTGTCAAAAATCCAACACAGAAAATAGTTTTAAAGGAGCTTATTGAGCTAAGTTTCCTTGACTGAGAATCTTCTAAAATCCAAAGGTAAATTATCAATTCCCATTATATGTCTTTAACAATTAGGGTAAGATTTTTATATAAATTTGTGGCAATTCTTAACATATATATAAAAGAGGTGCTTGCCAGGTGCGGTGGCTCACGCCTGTAATCCCAGCACATTGGGAGGCTGAGGCGGATGGATCACCTGAGGTTGCGAGTTCAAGACCAAACTGACCAACATGGAGAAACCCCATCTCTACTAAAAATACAAAATTAGCCAGACGTGGTGGCAGGTGCCTGTAATCTCAGCTACCTGGGAGGCTGAGGCAGGAGAATCGCTTAAACCCCAGGAGGCAGAGGTTGCAGTGAGATTGTGCCATTGCACTCCAGCCTGGGCAACAAGAGCAAAACTCTGTCTCAATTAAAAAAANAAAAAAAAAAAAAAAAAAAAAAAAAAAAAAAAAAAAAAAAAAAAAAAAAAAAAAAAAAAAGAGGAGCTCATTTTTTTGAACATTTCACTCAAAGTATGATCTTCCAGAAAGATAACATAAAAAAGTCCTCACTTTTCCAGATTAATCAAATAACTCATGGAATATCTCTAAACTTCAATACAAAAGGAATGTCTATGATCAATAATCAAGAGAAGCCTATGTTATGGACTGGCAAACTACTACAGGCTTGGGTCCAAACCTGGCTCTGCTGCCTATTTTTTAAAGGTTTGTGAGCTAAAAATGATTTTACATGTTTATCTTTAATTTCACCTCTTGGTTAGCAAAGCCTAAAATATTTACCACCTGCTCCTGTAAGAAAAAGTTTGCAGACCCCAGGCTTCTATCATTATTACTAATGATACCTAACCTTCAAGGCTAAGGAGACAATTTTTAAATGTATGTCCCCAGCCCCAATCACCACACTAAGCTTCACAATCACTAACTACCCTCTAAGCATTTTGAGATTTTTCACCTTCCTTGTCAAAAGTTATATTATAAAATTCATCTGACAGATGATTTGTTATCTTTTTTTTTTTCCTTTCTTGATTTATCTTTTTTTTTCCCCCTGAGACAGAGTTTCACTCTTGCTGCCCAGGCTGGAGTATAATGGCACAATCTTAGCTCACTGCAACCTCTACCTCCCAGATTCAGGCGACTCTCCTGCCTCAGCCTTCTGAGTAGCTGGGATTGCAGGTGTGCACCACCACGCCTGGCGAACTTCTGCATTTTTAGTAGAATCGGGGGTTTCACCATGTTGGACAGACTGGTCTCAAACTCCTGACCTCAGGTGATCCACGCACCCCACTCTCCTAAAGTGCTGGGATTATAGGCATGAGCCACCATGCCTGGCCTTGATTTGTTATTTTTTAATGCTATCACCATGCTCTCATTCTGGAAACACTTATTTTTTGACTCTTCACAAACTCCCCACATTCAAATCCTTTCTTTTTTTTTTGAGATGGAGTTTTGCTCTTGTTGTCCAGTCTGGAGTGCAATGGTGCAGTCTTGGCTCACCACAACCTCTGCCTTTTTTGGAGTAATACTATAAATGTACTATCTGATATATAAATTGAAATGATGGTAGTATTCAGAATGCATTTTGAGGTGGAATTAAATTTAGGAACACCAATTAATAATTGACTATATAGGTCTAATTTGGAGAAAAGCATGTGAACCAGGGTGTTTCATTTTAAAAGAAATGGGGAAAAAGGAGCTAGACTGTAAGTGCCATTGTGCAGAGAAAGAATAGAAAGTAAGAAAGGATTTGCAACCGGACGTGGTGGCTCACGCCTGTAATCCCAGTACTTTGAGAGGCTGAGGTGGGCGGATCACCTGAGGTCGGGAGTTCAAGACTAGCCTGGCCAACATGGAGAAACCTCATCTCTACTAAAAATACAAAATTAGCTGGGCATGGTGGCACATGCTTGTAATCCCAGCTACTCGGGAGGATGAAGCAGGAGAATCGCTTGAACCCGGGAGGCAGAGGTTGCAGTGAGCCCAGATCGCACCACTGCACTCCAGCCGGGCAACAGAACAAAATTCAGTCTCAAAAAAAAAGAAATAAAAAGTTCTCAAAGTAAAAACTAAAGTACCACTTTGATCCTCACAGGATCCCTCACTGGTATTGACCCCTCTTAGCACTTAAGAGTTGTATTTAAAAAGCAGACAACTATAATTTACTCAAATGTTACTCTACCCATTCAATTGTGAACTAAAAAAATTTCATATAAAGAATGAAATTATAGACAAAATTTTTGCACAAATCCTAGGCAGAAATAAGCTATGGAAACATAAAACCAATCAAAAGCAATCTTTCATTCCCTAACTCCACAAGGTACTTGTTAGTTTGTTCTTTCTGTCATTTATCACATCCACTATAGGAGCCTAGGAAAAAGTGAAATTCTAGATATTTTGTTATCTCACATAATCTGAGCATTCTGGAACATTTCACCACTATAACACTGAACTGTAATGTAATACAGCGACACAAATGGATTTTGTCCAAAACTATAAGGCTGCTTAATTTCATTAATAAGGCCCAGATGGCTATCATTTTTGAAATGTACCTGCCTTTTGTCACTTTCTGGTCTTTTTCCTTAATATCAGGATACTGTAATTCCATGAACTCCCTAGCTTATCTGCAGAACAAACACATTTATACCTAATGTGCTCCTTCCAAACTTCTATAAACTTGAAAACAAGATAAAAAGGCTTGCTAAAATGTCAGAGCATGTGCTTTAAGATCTGTCCCTTGGCTGCATATAGATGTTTTATTTGTTGAGGGCAGTACCAGGTTGTCAGAGAAACTCTTTCTTTGTGGCTTTCAGGTAATCTACACAGAATAGGAAAGGCACTTAATTCAGTCTCACAATAATAAATACATATATCTGTCTTCTTCATAAAGCTAGTGAACCCTGTGGGGACAGGGAACATTATGATTTGTATTAACAGGGCACGTGGAACAAAGTCTGGCACTTAAGAGGATTTCAACAAATCCTTTAATATATCATAGTGAAGTCAACTAAATGGCTAATATTCATCTTACTTCCCAGCAACATCAACAAAACAAGTTGTCCCAACATTTTACCTTAAGTAAGTTTTTCTTAATTTTAAGCAAAGTTAAGTCCTAAGGACACAAAGATTCTGCAAGAAACCTCAAATGCTATAAGGAATGGTCAGTAGATGGCATGCCTCTCTTCAGAGCAGTTAGGTCCAAGGTTAATTAAGACGTGCTAATATTGCTGAAAGGTTTTTTTTTTAAACTCAAGATCTTATCTTCAAACAGTTCCTAAACTTTTCAAGGTGTATTTCAAAAGAGCAGGGTGCTAACCTTAGCTCTTTGGTCTAATTCTAAGTCTGGTAATTATATGCTGCCTATTAAAATTCCCCTTGCAGTTCTAATTTAATAAGGTGGTGCTCTGCTCAGTTCTTGTCAAACAGCTCAGAGCAATGCTACTGGCTGCAAATGCTTATCCCACAGAATGTAACATTTCAGATGTGATTAAGTGATCATTTAGAATTTTGGGGGAAGAAGGCAATCATGAATTCATTAAAATACTTTTCTATTTATAAAGAATACATAATCCATATTTTAAAATATGTAGCCAAAGTTCCTATATCTGAAAGTGCTGGCCGGGCGTGGTGGCTCAGACCTGTAATCCCAGCACTCTGGGAGGCTAAGGCGGATTACTTGAGGTCAGGAGTTCAAGACCAGCTTGACCAACATGGTGAAACCCTGTCGCTACTAAAAATACAAAAATTAGCTGGGCACGGCAGCATGCCTGTGGTCCCAGTTACTAAGGAGACTGAGGCAGATGAATTGCTTGAACCTAGGAGGTGGAGGTTGCATTAAGCAGTGATCACGCCACCGCACCCCCGCGTGGGCAACAGAGCAAAACTCTGTGTCTAAATAAATGAATTAAAATGCCAAAATGAATTTTAGTTATATTTTTAATGAGTTCTACTTTGGTTATTATAAGCACGACCAAAAAAACCTTTTCAAATGTATCAGCTTTTAAGCATTACAAAGCAAAGAAAACTAAACAAACAAACAAACAAAAAAAGTTCACAGACTCAAATTAAGCAGAAGTTCTTATACTTTCCATCCAAACCTGAGAAGACTAGTGTTACCATTTCTCCAGTCTACTAATAGGAGAACGACAATGAAACATCAGGGAGATGAACAAAGGCAAAATGAAACTAAATAGAAGTGTATGGCTATTAAATTTCAACCTTTAGCTGGCACCATATTCAAAAGGCACTCTGGCAACTATAATCCTTTGCAGGGAATTAGGGTAGAGGCACAGGAAACAGCATATAAATGGTGTTTCTGTACAGAAATGCATTAATAGTCTGTACAGAAAACTGTATAGACAGTTTGAAATGAGATCCTAAAACATATCTTAAGGCTTATGGATAAAAATATAAGTACAGTCAAAACAAAGTAGTTCCATCATTTTGGCATACCCTAACCACAGGCTCTGTAGTCAATATATTACTAGCAAGGTAAAAGGACAAAGTTTCTATTAACTATAAATGTTTTTTCCCATCTATACATTGTTAGTTAAAAAAAAAAAAAAAAAAAAAAAATCTATCATTGTTCAGAATATTGACATCACTTAAAAAAATTAAAAATAAGTAAGAACAACAAGAATTATAAATAACTAAGGAAATATCTTAAAACTATCAAAAGTCCAGGGTCCTTCAAGGCTAAGAATACACTTCTACTGCCAACCACCCTCAACAAAGAAAATCAATTTAAAAACCAGGAGCCAAGAAGACTACTCTTTCTCTAGGGGTTGGCAAACAAAGTAACAATTTCATCAACTTTATCATATGACATTATAACTGACCATAAAAAGCAAGCAGAAGAGACATATTTGTTTTGCCCAAAATGACAGAGGTACAATCAAATTAAATGATTCTCCTTAAAGAAGAAAAGTATAACTCGGGGAAAAAAAAAACACAAGCACCTTACATTTTCAAAAAAATAAATTATCAAAGATCATAAGTTTTGTTTTTTTTAAACAATCGTAACCTAGAGGTGTAATATTAGAGACTTACAATTTAATTCAAAATCTTAGGGCTGAATGTGTTTTGGAATTTTGGTATATTTTTCCCAGATTTAGAAATACTACTTAACAATTCCCAGTGGGGTCCAGGCCAGTATGCAGTAATCAAACATAATTACATTTCTGCTGCAAAATATACAAATATTTGAAAAAATACCCTCATTTCAATTCAGATCCAGATCTACTTATCCAGGAAGTTAATATCAGGTCAGGCTTTGTGGCCAATTTTTGTTTTTAGAAGTTTGGATACTGAATAAAAGACTGTGGGCTTGAACTAAAAAAAACTTTACCCTTAGCTTAAAAACAGTGTATCATACAAAAATTACTTCCTAACCCTTAAAGTTTACAAACTTTGACAGTGCAGCAGCAATTATATTTTAAATATTTTTCTATAATAAATTACACATTCTGTATTATAGTCGCTTAATTCACACGTCCGAAGAAAATCAAATGAATTGTTTTATGACATGAAATAAAATACATTCATATTAAAAATGGTAAATTTCTTCCTTTATAGTACTTTCTAGCTAAAAAAAACACCACACAATTATTTCTACTAGCTAATAAAATCTTGCAATTGTACTCTAATTGAACACTGTTAGGGGTGCAACTAGCTTACAGGGATTCAGGAAAATCTGGACACTAGGGTAATGGAAATTCAGCAACTGAACAAAGCAATTCTCCATTTTTTTCTTCTTTCTGTTGTCTTATGGTTTGGAAAACAAAAAGATACAGGTTTTTAAGATGAATCAGAATGTTTATTGTAAGTTTTATGTTCTCTTGAAAACTGCACAGTACAGTGATGAACAGTCTCTGGAGTATCTCATTAGGTACTCAAAGTCCAGCTCTACCATTTAGTTGCTCTGTGACCTTAGGAAGTTATTTAACGCTCTGTGCCTCAGTTTCCTTATTTACAAATGAGGGAAATAATGGAACCTACCACAGAGTTGTTAATGAGAATTAAATGCTAAGGAAAAACAAGTAAAAAATAAACTTAATGATAGGAACAGCCATAGGAAGAACAGATAAAAAGGGAAACAAGTGATATTAGTAACTACTGGCAATGTTAATGAAGTATTACCAATCAATAATTTGTGATATTAATCACTTTAAAAACCCAGACTGGCTTAATGTAGGTTTTTAAAAAATACAATAAATGTTTACCTTACATTTCATTAACTGAAATACCATGAACTAGCATCTCCATCCCTTTATAATAACTAATAATCATTATCTGAACTTACTTTGGTAAACTACTAAAACATCTCGAAAACTTTTTTTGTAAAAAATTCTAGTAAGTAGTTTGCATGTATGGTTAGCATTCAGTAAATGAGAATATTTGGTAAGTCAAAGTGTCTAATTTCCTGATCATACCAAACAGCCCAACCATCAAACATGGTTCTGGAAAGAAACCACTTCATTTACTACACAATCTGACAAAGTACTAGATGTGACCTTACCTATCTTCATCTTTGTCATAGAGTTGGTAATAATCTCCACAGCCATTCCAAAAGGTGTTACCCACTTCTTGCCTTCCTGCCGTGGCTCCACTTTCTGGTGTTATTTGGTTATTTTCTGTTTCCCTTGGTGTAATAATAACTCTTGAGTATGGTGGATCCAAGAACATACAGTCATGCTCTCCATCATATTCTTCACATTTTATTAAGAGGTCATCTGGGCCACTTTCCTCAACTTCCAAAGCCTCCCTCCATCTTTGAACACTTCTTTGTTTTGCCTCATGCCTATTAAAACCTGTTTCTTGGTCCACCTGGCTTGCACTTATCAGTTTTCTAACTTTTGGCCTCACTACCTGTTCAGGAGAACTTCCATGGTTCTTTTCCCTATCATTGGTATTCTGTTCACTACAGATATGCCCTGGACCACAGCCTGCATCTTCAGGTGAATTTTCTGTCTGTCTTTCCTGGCTAGTATTATTTTGCTGTTTCTTTCTAACCACTTCATCTTGAGAAGATCTCTGAATTTCCTGGCTGTTCTGAGGGACAAACTCAGTATCACCAGCAGAACTTTTCACTAAAGGTACAGAATCTAACTCTTCAAACTCATCTCTTACTTCACAGTTAAATGAGGGAACTGGTGGTGAAAGACCAGTGTATGCCTCTGCCTCTCTGTTTTCCAACTCAAATGTTGTATTGACTAATGATTCCTGATATCTACTACCTTCTACGACTTCTGCAGAAAGTTGAAGATGGTCATTATCTTCTCCATGTCTGCCATCTGGATCGTAAGAGTCTGTACGAACCAATGCAATTCCGTTTTGGACACTTGAAGCATTACAAGCTCCTGAAGTATACTCTCCCTCAGAGTGATTATGAAGATTCGTACTGCTTCCTAAGGTACCCCTGCCTTCCTCACTATGATGTAATGCAGCAAAGGACTGACTGCTCTCAATGGTTTGATTCAATGCTGAACCACAAGTGGGAATTTCTGTTTCACTTTTTTCAAATATAGGTTCATTGGGTAAAGACGAATCAACTTGATCCAAAGGATTGGAACCTTCATAGAAAACAAAAGAAAATATATTTTGAAGGATTAATTTAGATAAAATTATATGTAATAACTATCAGTTAGGTGGAAATCATACCAATTATTACCTACTTGCAAATATGAGTAAAATTACTTACCAAGAGTGCTTCTATGCTCCGTAACAACTGGGAGTGCAGACCAGTTACCCTATGAGTTCATTTATGTCAATGTGTAGCCTTTCACTATCATCTCCCTCACATGGCTTTGGTAATTTTCTGTCTAAATCCTAATACCATAGACAGCTGCAAAACACTTTTTCAAAACCACTGATTAAGAAATTTCAATTGAATAAGCCTTTCTTGTCTTTTGGAGTTTGTAAAATGATGAAAAAATAAACAAGCCAAGCTAAATTTAGAGATAAAATTAAAAGAAGAAAAGTTTTATTGTAGGCTGGGCACAATGACCCACACCTACAATCCCAGCACTTTGGGAGGATGAGGGACCACTTGAGGTCAAGAGTTCGAGACCAGCCTGGGCAAAATGGCAAAACCCCATCTCTCCCAAAAAATACAAAAATAAGTCAGGTTTGAAGGTGCATGCCTATAGTCCCAGCTACTTGGGAGGCTGAGGCAGAACCACTTGAACCCACGAGGCAGAGGTTGTAGGCAGCCGAGATCATGCCACTGCACGCCAGCCTGGATGACAGAGCAA
>NW_016107361.1:4294998-4308257 GCF_001604975.1 Cebus imitator | reverse complement strand
AAAAAAAGAAAAGAAAAGAAAGGTCGGGCGCAGTGACTCACACCTGTAATCCCAGCACTTTAAGAAGCCAGGCAGGTGGATCACTTGAGAGGTCAAGAGTTTGAGACCAGCCTGGCCGATGCGGTGAAACCCTGTGTCTACTAAAAATACAAAAATTAGCTCGGTGTGGTGACACACACCTGTAGTCCCAGCTACTAGGGAGGTTGAGCCATGAGAATCACTTGACCTGGGAGGCAGAGGTTGCAGTGAGCGGAGATCACACCACTACACTCCATCATGGGCGACACAGTGTGACTCCATCTCAAAAAAAAGAAAAAAAGAAAAGAAAAGTTAATTCAATATAGCATGCAGGGAAAAATGTCCCTACTTCATCCACATTTTTTAAAATTTCAAAAAAATTCTTTTCGATTCAAAAATGATTTTCTTTGGCTGGAGGGTGACAATGTAATCACTACTGTGACAGTTATATTTTAATGATTGGCTGTATTCTATTTTCTTCTGTTTAAATACATATACCATTAATATTAAATTCAATAAGAATTTCAAAATAAAATTTCTTGATAGGAAGTATGCTGCACTTACACTTACAGACATGCATAATACCCCCCTACCCAAAAATTTAATTACAAGACCAATTCCTATATAACATTAATAACCTTTAAATAATTATATGTTACACACCTGAGGAATTTTCCTTTGGAACATCATCTAGTTCCAACACTTCATAGTCATCACCAGCCCGACCTAAGCTTCTTTCATGCCTGGTCATACACGGTTTAAAACTGACATATGCATGTCTTCTTCCATATCTCCTGCCTGTAATTGTCTGATATCCTCCTGCTGGTTTGGGCCAAGCAGCCTTACCAGATTCCTGGTCCATTGCTGAAAAAAATGTTAAAAAATTAAAACAGCAACAGCAATGATCTTTATTCTGGCAACTTGCTGGGGAAAACTACTTCTTTCTGTATGTTATTATTTATCAAATCATATGCTACTGCACATCAGGTGTACCTTACTAGTACTATAAAACATTATTCTTCACACACTAGAAAATTAAACATGAAGTACTATATAATAAGAGTTAGTGGCCTCTTCCCTTCAAAAAATACGTTTTAAAATTTGATTCCTTTAAGTTATTCCAGAGTTTTAAAATTAAACCCACCAAAAATATTTTTTATATGTCAAATTATATTGCCAAAGCTCTTTATGGATTGGAGATCTTCTAAATTATATAAAAACTTTTTATATTATTGTAAGTGCTCAATTACCAGCATATGATATGATTGTAAAGTATATCAATTACTTTAAGAATTAAAACATTTATGTCAAAGATAACAGGTAACCTCTTTAAATGGTATCTGTACCATGATGAGTCAACTAGACTAGGATAAGTATGTTCCAAAGATTAACGTAAGATAAAAACATCCAAAAGGAAACAACAATGAGCCAGGTCAAACACATACTACCCTGCCTTCAAAACTGCCATGAATGGTATATATTATTGTAAGAAAAGCCAACAACATTTAAATAATTTGACTATTAAGTCTTGATGACAGAGGGGTATATAGTAGTAAACAGCAGCAATTTTCACTAAGTAGTACTTTATTATACACACACATACATATATTAAATGTAAGTTTGACTAATCAATTATATATTACATGTACTATGCAAGAACCATACAAAACATTTTCTCACAGCATATGGTATAGTCAATAAATGGAGCAGTTGCTGGGCGTGGTAGCTCATGCCTGTAATCCCAGTAATTTCGGAGGCTGAGGCAGTTGATCACTTGAGGCCTAGAGTTCTAGATCAGCCTAGCCAACACGGTAAAACCCTGTCTTTACTAAAACTACAAAAATTAGCCAGCTGTGGTGGCACATGCCTGTAATCCCAGCTACTCAGGAGGCTGGGACACAAGAATTGCTCCAACCCAGGGGGTGAAGGTTGCAGTGAGCCACAGTTGCACCAGTACACTCCAGCTTGGGTGACAAAGACTGTGTCTCAAAAAAATAAATAGATAAATAAATGAATGAATGAATGAAACAGTTACATATTTTTTAGTTGCATCAAAATAAGAAATATAATCACTTTCATAAGGAAAGAGAAACAAACATATATTTATAATACATGCACAATACCAAGTGTTACACTTACTTAACCCTGTCAGTAACCTTGAGATAGATACTATATTCTATTTTTAAAACTGAAAAATTAAGGTTAAAATTAAGTGTTGGATAACTTGTCTAATAATCCAATAGAATGATTCCAGAACCAATGCCCTTAACAGTTCTAACAAAAGAATAGTCTCCAAAGTGGAACGCATAAAGCTTCCCAAGCTAAAGGGGTGTGGAAGAAAATATCAGAATTTCTATTTTTACCTATTTCATATCAAATATTAGAAACTAAGCTTTACAAATATTCAATATATAGCTCAAAACCAGCCTTTAGTAAGACCATAGGTCACGTAATCACATGTCACTTATTCCAAAGGTACTCAAGGAAAAACACGAAGTGCTCAAGGTAGAAGAACCGACTTTCCTTACCTGCTGACTCCTTTTCAGTGTACAGGGACATATATGGCAGTGTCTGTGTGACCAGTTCAGTAGAACTATAGAGGTGATTTAGTTTTTATTCAAACTATGGATAAGCCGCAGAAGATTCCTACAAAGAAACAATGAATTAAACAATATATTAATAATAAAAGCAAAAAAATAGCAAAACTGATACATCTGCTCCTCCTAGAGAAGCTCTATTAGACTTACATGAAAACTTAGAAAAATACAAAGTGATGTGGCCAGGCACAGTAGCACATGCTTGTAATCCACCTTGGATTACAGCACTTTGGCAGGCCAATACAGGCAAATCACTTTGAGCTCAGGAATTTGAGACCAACTTGGTCAACGTGGCGAAACCCCGACTCTACAAGAAAAAAAATTAGCCAGGTGTGGTGGTGCACACCTGTAGTCCCTTGAGAGGCTGAGATGGGAGGATTGCTTGAGCCCAGGACATCAAAGTTGCAGTAGGCTGAGACCATGCCACTGCACTCCAGGCCTGGGTGACAGAGTGAGATCCCATCTCAAAAAATAAATAAATAAAAACAAGAAAAATACAACATGATTTGACAAGCCAATCAAAACCCCTTAGAAATACCAAAATGGCTATTTGAAATACAAATTTACATCTGCTCATGATAAACCTTGCCTAAGTATATATCATTCTTAAGACTGTCAATGACAACAACACATACATAATTTATAAGTAAATAAACAAAAATATTAGAAGTACTGACTTGAGTATGTAACCAAACCATTTGGGAGTCTATTACACCATACTATTGTTGCTTCTCTGTCAAGCACTAAAGTTCCTTTAGCCCTGGAATTGCTAAAAGAAGGTAACTCTAAGAACACAAACTTAAACATTTTTTAAAAATGTATAATGACTTATAACAATAAATAATTAATGTGTGTAAATAATGGTATTTATTCTTTGCGATAGTCAACTGATTAGATATTTAATCCCAAATAAGAACCTATTTTCAATCAGGAAAAGCTACGATTTATCATGGAACAAATACAAAAATAATTTCTGTTTTGAAATTAATGAATTTATTTACTATTTAAAAAGCAAACTTTGGTTTTTTTTTTTTTTTTTGAAAGTTTGGCAAGTTTTTCATTTAAACACCTTATTTACTTAAATACTTGAGCTATTTCTAATTGCCTGTCAATGCAAATTTATTAGACAATACCTTTGCAAATGAGTTTAATTGTATATGTTAACTGTCTAATCATGGACAGATATATATTAACATACATAAGAGTATACACATTCACCCATATAAGTTATAAATTTTGTGACAAGTTGTGATTCTCTAAACTATCTGAATCAAAAGAAACTGTTAGCAACAGCTAAAGAGAAAATGAATATTAAAAAAATAATAACATACTGGCAAAAAGTGCTAATTAACATTGTTTTAATTTTTTAAAATCTGAAATAATCTGAATCTTTACAGATCACAGTACAGTACATGGCAATCTTAAAAGATGACCATGGATTTACGTTCATATAATGAGTATCTTACCCAGGCTTTACTTTGGAATAAAACCTTATTCTACCATGTTCCAAGTACGATATTCAGAGCTAGGGACACAATAATGTACAAAATGGACAAATATTCCTGCCCTCCTAAAATTACAGTATGAGGTATAAACACTAAACAAATAAGAAATAAATACTTATCTAATATGTTAAATAATAGGTACTTACAGAGCAAAATAAAGCAGAGAGTAAAGAGTTTTGGGGGCTGGGTACAATGGCTTACCCCTGTAATCCCACCACTTTGGGAGGCGGAGGCCAAGTCAGGAGGATCACTTGAGCCCAGGAGTTTGAGACCAGCCTGGGCAACAAAGCAAGACCCCATCTCTACGAAAAATTTAAAAATTCGCTGGTGAGGTGGCATGTGCCTAGAGTCCCAGCTACTTAGGAGGCTAAGATGGGAGGATCCCTTGAGCCCAGGAATTTAAAGTTGCACTGAGCTACAACTGCACCACTGCATTCCAGCCTGGGTGACCGAGTGAGTTTTGGATGAATTAAGTTTGAGATATCTATTAGACATTCAAGTGGAAACATTAAATAGGAGTCGAGTTGACTGAAGAATTATGAGCTGTTAGTATAATTTGGGACTTGTCAGTGTATAGATTATACTAAAACAGGTATGAACTTGGATGCGATCTCTAAGTGTACCTGGAGAAGTAAAGTTAAGCTCTGAGAAAATCAAGTATGAAGAGGCCAGGGAAAAAGAGGCAGAAACTAAGTATCCCTTTTCCAAAATGCTTGGAACCAGAAGTGTTTCAGATTTGGGATTTTTTTCAACTCTTTGAATATTTGCATATACATAATGAGCTATCTTGGGGATGAGATCCAAGTCTAAACACAAAATTCACTTGTTTCCTACACATCTAACACACATTGTCTGAAAGTAATTTTATACAATACTTTTAATAACCCGGTGCATGAAACAATGTTCTGTTAAGTACTGATGTGTGGAATGTTACACTTATGGTGTCATATTGGCAGTAAAAATGTTTCAGATTTGGGGGCTAGGTGCGGTTGCTCACACCTGTAATCCCAATACTTTGAAAGGCCAAGGCAAGCAATCACCTGAGGTCAGTGAGACTCTGTCTCAAAAAAAAAAAGTTTCAGATTTTGGATTTTTCAAATGTTAAAATTTTTTAATTAGGGATGCTTAACCTGTACCAGAAAAAATTGCAGAGGCTAGCAAGAAAAAACAAAAATCCTGAAGTATGAATGCCAAGTGAAGAAAGTATTTCAGGTAGAACTGACTGACTGACTGTATCAAAAAAAAGTATGAAGACCTATCACTGATCACTTAGCACAAGGATAATGGCAAATGGCGGCACCCTTAGTAGCATAGTTGGTGCAAATACCCGATTCGAATGCTGTTAAAGAGAGGAAAGGAATTGCAAAGAGTACAGAAATCATGGAAATCACCCTGTTTCTTTAATGTGATTCCACTTTCCTTCTTAAAGATACTCTTTTCCGAGTCGTCTAACATCCTCATCTAAATTCAGTTTACCTGTTTTCAAGGGCTATTAGTCAACTATTTCCGTGGTAATCTTTTGATTGTACAACCCGTTTAAGTAACACCCCTACTTTGAATTTCATGTCTTTATCTTTTCTTCCCTTTACTGGAAGATCCTCAAATAATGGTTTCAATAAGTATATGTAAAAGACAAACCCTTGAGTCCTGGGATGTCTGAAAATACTATCTTTCCCTCATACTTTAGTACAGTTCAATACAAAATCATTTTTTCTAAACTCTGAAAGGCACTGTGTCCTACCTGTCAATTGATTTATCCTTCTTTTGTAGAAACACCGAATTTTTCTGTCTGGAGTATTTAGGATCTTGTCTCAATAGCTAGTAATCTATAATTTCACAAAGGCTTGTTTGGGGCAGGCTATTTTTTTAGTTTTTCCTACACAGCATTGGAAGAGCTATTTTGATTAAAGGCTCTTGTACATGTCTCAAATATATCTTTTTTTTTCCTTCCTAATTTCTCTTTATTTGGCCCAAATGAGTTAATCATTTGTCTCTAAACTTTTTTTTCATATTTTCACTTTACAGACTGGGAATTTAACTCACTTTTACTTCTTTCACTTAGTCTTTCATTATTCTCTGTAATTATCTTTTTAATTTCTTATACTTTCTTATTCTGCGATTCTTTAATAATAGTGGTTCTTGTTTTATGAATATAGACTAGAATCTCTCTGTAGATACTAATTATTTCTATTTAATATGAGACCACTATATTCTGTCTCTGACAGTGTTATCTCATTTCTAAGTATAAAAAATAAGAAAAAAAGCAAATAAGGGAAGATATAAGTAGGGAATAAAGAACATAGCTGAGGTTAGGATTAAAATGATTAATCAGTCTAAATTTGTATCTATGGTAAATTGGGAACACAGTTTTTCTCTAAATAGACATTTCCTTTGCTGATTAGTTGTTTGCTCCATGTACTATTCACCTAACAACATGTTCATAACAGACTCCTCTCTACTTGTGACAGTTACTTCAAACAATTTGGGGTTTTTAAATACTTCTTACAAATACTAAATAAAATACATAAATGTGCTGCTAAGAAGTAAAAGAGTGAATCAGGGATGTATTAATTCTAGGTCTCTCAGTTATTAACCTATAAGTCATCACTTTATCATTTTAACTAGGATATTATGCCAGCAGCTCTGGATAGACAACAGGAATAATCTTTAAAAGAATACAAGGAAGAACATGGACATGGGACATACACTTCTCGCAGTAAACTAGTGAGTTTAAAGACAAAGGCCTTGTTTAACTGTTATTTAAATACACTTTGTCTAGTACATTGTCTGACAGTATATTAAAACAGCTGCTGAACAAATGAATGAAGGAATTAGATAATTCTGTGCTCCTTCCTGTGATGAAAATGTGGTCATATAATGAAAAAAGAGAGCTAAGTTTTTGGCACACATGCATTCAAACTTCAACCTCAATATTTAGGCAAGTTAATAAACTGTTCTCAGTATTAGAGCCCTCTCTTGACTTATTTCTAATGAAAACAGTATTATGGATGTGACTGTGTGTGATGTACAAGAATAGGGTAATAAAAGGAATTGTGGCTTCCTCCTTAATCTCTCTGCTCACTCTTGCTGGAAGAAACCAGCTGCCACATCATGAGATCATTCAAGTAGACCCAAGGAAAGCCCACATGGTGAAAAACTGACCGTTCTGACAAAATCCACAAGAAACTAATGTCTTCCAGCAACAGCCACATGGATGAGCCACTCGGAAAGCATGTATCTCAGCCCTAGTCAAGCCTTCAGATGACTGCAGTCCCGGCCTACATTTTGATTGCAACCTCATGAGAGACTTGAAACAAAATCAGCAACCAGGTTAGGCTCCTGAATTTCTAACTCACTGGGACTGTGAGATGATAAACGTCTGAGTTGCTATGTCTACTGCAGGAAAATAAGGAATGAGGTGAAGGCAAAATAAATGTCCAAAGAGTAAATAAAGTATCTATTTTGAATAACAATCAAAGCTTGTACTTAAATTATTTCTCACACTTGCATATTCTTTTTAATCTATCTTTAGATTTCTCCTATCTTCTATCCACAAGCACATGACTGCCTACATATACACACAACTACAAAATTGTCTAGTAAATCTTATTTACTAACTAGTAGATACACAATAAATAAGGAATGAGGTGAAGTTGTTCCTGTATTTTGCTGTAAATAATAATAATGAATTTCCTACATAACAAGTTACCTTCTTATCCTGCAAAAGGTAACAACATACAAATAGTGTACATTGAAATGAAGATTTAGGCAGAGGGAGAGAAAAATCAGCTAAACTTTCAGAAGAAGAGTTTCAACTGATAGTGTGAATCTACAACCTTATGACCCATCTGCTGGGAGCCAGAAATAACTCACTTTTAAAGTATCTTTTCTAGAAAAACAAAGGTTAGTTGAGAAACAAATACAATTTGATCCTTACTTGAAGGAGAAGCCTTGATTACTCTTCCAAGTCCATTGGAATATATATTTTATATTCTCTCATATTTATCTTTACATATATGCCTCCAAAATGCCCTAAAAACATTTCTTAAAATTCCTCTTAAATCAGTCTTCTATAATTACCTACCCTGCATTTCCATTTAGTAAATGAATTCCTTAGACATACAGAAGTTTGGTAATTTACACCTATTACTACAACTGAGATACAAATTCAAAACTACAAACTTTGACAAAATGCATTTATGACAAACTATGACAAATATTATTAGAAAGCTATTTTATATATATGTTGGAATCAACTACATTTTAACTTAGCTTACTAACATTATCTCATTTTTCTATTAACTGTGAAGGCAAAATAAATATCCAAAGCATAAATAAGGTATCTATTTTAAATAACAATCAAAGCTTGTATTTAAATTATTTCTCACACTTATATATTTTTAATCTATCTTCAGATTTCTCCTATCTTCTATCCACAAGCACATGACTGCCTACACATACAAATAAACGCAAAATCATCCAGTAGATATTATATTCTAATTAGTAGATACACAATAAATAAGGAATGAGGCGAAGTTGTTCCTATGTTTTGCTGTAAATAATAATATTGAATTTCCTATATAAATATGGAATAATTTCCCCATTTAAGTATTTTAAAATGCCTCTCAGCACTTTTCTATAATTTTCAGTATAAAAGTCTGGTTCAAGTTTACTGAGTTTATTGTTAGCCATCTTACATATTTCAATGCTATTCTACATATATCTTAAAAACTTTTATACTTTTTGGTTGCCAGTACATATATTTTAATAATTGGCCTGGTAACCAATCACCTTGCTAACTTCACTTATTTTAATAGTTTGATGGCAAATGTATTTAGGGTTTACTTTTTCTAAATTTTATATTATTTTTTGGCTGAGCATACTGGTTAGAAGTCCAATGCAGCTGGGTGCAGTGGCTTATGCCTGTAACCCCAGCACTTTGGGCGGCCGACACAGGTGGATCACCTGAGGCTGAGAGTTGGAAACCAGCCTGACCAATATGGAGAAATCCCGTCTCTACTAAAGATACAAAAATTACTCTACTAAAAGTGAAAAATTAGCCGGACATGGTGGCGCATGCCTGTAATCCCAGCTACTAAAAAGGCTGAGGCAGAATAGCTTGAACCTGGCAGAGGCTGCAGTGAGCCCAGATTGCACCATTGCACTCCAGCCTGGGCAATGAAGGAAGGAAGGAAGGAGGGAAGGAAGGAAAGAAGGAAGGAAGGAGGGAGGAAGGGAGGGAGGGAAGGAAGGAAAGTAGGTAGGTAGGTCCAATGCAATGTTGAATAAAGGGAGCGATACATTACACATGAATCAGCGTTTTTTCATTGAATACATTAGCTATAGGCTTTTTCTCATACACCTTGGCAAATTGAGAATGGAATACCTCATCATAAATTGATGAGGGTTTGCTGGAAACAGATGCTCGGTGCCGCAAAGAAAAACTAGTACTGGGACAAAGGTTTTCTCAGCAAAGCAATTCTTTTTTCTTCCTGCAGAAAGGGTACTCCCATAGCAATCTTGCCACAAGAGTACAACGCAAAGGAAAGCAGACATATTTATTTTTTACACATTTGGGGTTGTCCTTACTGCTGTGTCTGATCTTTGTTGGTTGGAGCCAGACCTCACAATCTAAACTAAAACTCAATTGGCTAATAACTTGAAACTTTTTAAACAGGTAAAAGGATGGAGAGCAAAAGGGAGAAGTCCAAATAAGGAAGGGGTATAGGCTGTGAGCTGGGACATGCCTGTGAGCACATTCAGCACAGATATCTCGGTTAAAGTACAAGGACATAGAATGTACTATGTGCCTGTAAGCATGTCTAACAGCTACATAGTATAGTGCTTCTAGCAAAAAGGCAAAAAGGCTTTTAAAGAAAGTGTTTAAACTATTATTTCTAACACTTATGAATTTTTTTTTAAACAAGAAAGGAAGCTTTGAAGAGGAACTTTTTTACATCCCACAGGGTTTCTAAAGATAAACACATGCTGAATTATGTCAAATGATTTTATTTTGTAAATTCTACAAAATTTACAAATTTTTTTCTATATGGACCTATGAATTTACTACATTATTCTGTAAAAGTGATAAATTACATTGATTAATTTTATTTTTTATTTTTGAGACACAGTCTTGCTCAGGCTAGAGTACAGTGGCCAGATCAAGGCTCACTGAAGCTTCAACCTCCACTTAAAGAGATCCACCTACCTTAGCCTACTGGGTAGCTGGGATCACCAGCAGGAACCACAGCCAGCTAATTTTTAAAAATTTTTTGTAGAGACAGGGTCCCACCATGTTGCCCAGGCTGGTCTTGAACTCCTGGGCTCAAATGATCCTTCTGCCTTGACCTTCCAAAGTGCTGGGATTATAAGCATGAGCCACTGCGCCCAGCCAAATGATTAATTTTAAAACATTAAACCAACTTAACTTCATATTCCCCAAACAAATCCATATTGGTCATAATACATTAACCTTTTTATATCTCACTGGATTATTCTTTTATCTATGTTCATAAGAAATATTGTCTTAAAATTGTCTCTTCTTGTCATCTCTTGTCAGGTTTTACTATCCAGATTAAAGTCATAAAATATGCAAAGAAATCTTTCTATCTTTTTCTTGTTCTCTAGAAGAACCTATGTAAATCCAGGGTTATATCTTACTTAAATGTGAGGTGGTTTGTCAGTGAAGCCAACAGGTCTAGGATTTTCTCTGTGGAAGGGTTTCTGATAAATTCAACTAATATAATAGACACAGAACAACTCAAGACTTTCTATTTCTTTATATGTCAGCTGAGTAAATTTTTTTTTTCAGGGATTATGATTTTTCATTCAAGTTGTCAAATGTATTAAGTTGTACACAATTCCCTTTTATGAACAATTTAATATAGAGAGGATCTATAGTGATGTCTTTTTTTTCATCCCTGATATTAGTAATTTGTGTTTTCTCTCATTTTTCTTAATCAAGTCATTACAGGTTTTCATTTTTAAAAAGTTTTCTTAACTAATTGATTGTAAAACTTTCCTGTTTCATTGAATGCTACTTTTATACTATTTCCTTCTTTCTACTTCCTTGGGTTTTAATTCATTGCTCCCTTAAGGTAACAGCTTAGACTACTGATTTGTAACCTTTCTACCTTACTAATTTATGCATCTAAAGCTATAAGGTTAACTCTAAGTATTGCTTCAGCTGTATTCCAAAACAACTGCTATGTAATATTTTTATTATTTTTCAGATTAAAATGCTTTCACATTTCCATAGTGACTTTGTTTTTCATCCACAGGCTACTCAGAACTGTGTTGCTTAATTTCCAAATATTTTGAGTCTATATTTTTGTTATTGGGTTGTAATATAGTTCTATAGTGGTCAGAAAATATGCACTGTATAATTTAAATTCCTTGAAAATTAACGATACTTTATGACCCAGAATATTTTTGCAAATGTCCCGTATGCACTTAAAAATAATGTCAAGCCTTCAGCTATTGAATATAATGTTCTATAAATATCAATTAGGTCAAGTTGATTAATCACGCCATTGAAATTTCCTTTTGCTAATACTTTTTTTGACCATAATGTTCTACCAGTTACTTTGAATATATTTAAAATCTCCAGCTAGGAATACAGATCTACCTTTCTTTTAGTTATATTAGCTTGTCTTACATATTTAGAATTATGTCTTCTTGATAAATTGGCCCACTTATCGTGTTTTTTCCTTATCTCTCATAATGCTTCTTCTCTTACGTCTATTTTGTCTGATATTAATATAGCCACATCAGCTTTCAGCTTTCTTTTGGTATTTGCAACAATACTGATTATATCTTTTCATTTTACCTGTGCCTTTACCTTTAAAGTACCTTTCTTATAAACAGAATATTATAGGTAGGTTTTATTCACTTATATATAATGTCTGATTAGCCTTCTCTTTTTGTTGGAATGTTTAATCCATCCACATTTAACGTAATTACCAATGTAGTCTGGTTTAAATCTAACATCTTGCTATTATTTTCAGTCATCTCACCTGTCCTTTATTCCTCCTTTCTTGGCTTCCCTGGTATTGATATATATATTTTTTAATTATTCCATTTTTATCTATTAGCTTTTTTGACATATTCTTTAAAATATCATTCTCTTAGTGGTTTTCCTAGAAATTACACAATGTATCCTTGATGTATGCTGGATGTTATTTCCCAGAAGCTCTAAATAAGTTACCTTTCTCTAATGAGTATTTTAAGTTTTCTTCTGGCAGGCAATTATATTGCAAGTTGATTTTCTTAACATCATAGAAGTCTGGTTTTGGTTTATGTTTGGGCAAGTCCATTTCAGCTTCTCCTTATATCAAAATATGACCTACACTTTTACTGTCTACTTCAAACTACAGATGCTCCTTGACAATGGGATAATGTCCTGACAAATCCACCGTAAAATGAAAATATCATTAAGTTGAAAATGCATTTAAAACCCTACTAAACCCATTGTAAAGTTGAAAAATCATGAACTGAACCAGCCGAACACTCTCTGTAGTTCTTTTACCAGGTCCCCAAAAATGCAAGTAACTCATATAACAGTTTAACTCCTTCATGTCCATGGTTGTTATTTTCATATAGCTCACCCTAAATATAAGCCCACCAAACATTATCAAGACTGTTTCAAATACCCAATAATCTTCAATAACCCTTTCTGAAAATATCTACTTATTCCATTTCCATGCCTCCATGTCTGATGTTCCTTCAGCATTATAACATCCTTTAATGTTTGTTATGAGTACGCCGGCGACAACTTCTCTCTCCGCTCTGTCTAAAACTCTTTATTTTTGAAGGATATTCAAATGAGAATAGTATTCTACGTTAGATGCCTTTTTTTTTTTTTCTTTTTTGAAGCATTATAAAGATGTACCTCTATTGTCTTCTGGCTTCCACAGTTTCCATTAAGAAGTCCATGTCATCTAGGCTGAATACATGCATCCAAACACCTACCAACTGAGTGTGTTTGTCAGTGAAATAAAAGAGAAAAACAAAGTTTAAGAATTGGAAAGGGGGCCGGGCGCGGTGGCTCAAGCCTGTGATCCCAGCACTTTGGGAGGCCGAGGCGGGTGGATCATGAGGTCAAGAGATCGAGACCATCCTGGTCAACATGGTGAAACCC
>NW_016107361.1:4287549-4294833 GCF_001604975.1 Cebus imitator | reverse complement strand
AAAAAAAAAAAAAAAAGAAAACAAAAAAAAAGAATTGGAAAGGAAGGAAAAATATCATTATTCACAACCAACCAACATGATTACATATGAAAAAACTGGAACAAACTACTTACAAGTTCTATAGTGATAGGCTTTAGATGACAAAGTCAATATAAAAATGTATTATCACATTTTAACACATAGCTAGAAAACTAAATTTATTACTAATATTACCTAAAAAGGACATTGTTTACAAGAGGAATCACAAACATCCAATCCCTAGAAATAAACCTAATGAAAGATGCAGAATATTACAGAAATTTTAGAAGACGTAAGTAATGGAAGAAAATAACATACTCATTGGGTTGAATGATTCAATTTATGAATTTCAATTCTCCTTAAATAATCTATGTAAATGTAATCCTAATAAAATCCCAGTAGGCATTTTTTGGTGGGAAATAGACAAGATGATTCTAAAATGTAAGTAGGCCTAAAAACGGCCAAGAATAAACAAAGTAGTCATTAAAAGAACAAGGTACAAAGAGTAAATCTTTCAGAAGACAAATCTTAAAAACCTATGATCATAAGACGCTTGTTAGGGAATAAGCAGACAAATATACCAACGGAATAGGATAGAAAAGTGTCAAAAAGACAAGGCCTGGTGGCTCATGCCTGAAATCTCAGCAGTTTGGAGGGCCAAGGAGGGCAGATCACTTGAGGCCAGGAGTTTGAGACCAGCCTGGCCAACATGGTAAAACCCTGTTTCCACTAAAAATACAAAAATTCGCCACGCATGGTGGTGCATGCCTCTAGTACCAGCTACTCAGGAGGCTGAGGCAGAAGAATCACTTGAACCCAGGAGGTGGAGGTTGTAGTGAGCTGAGATTGTGCCAATGTACTCTAGCCTGGGTGAAAGAGCTAGACTCTATCTCAAAAAAAAAAAAAAAAAAAAAAAAAAAAAAAAAAAAAAAAAAAAAAAAAAAAGAAAGGAAAAAGAAAATGAGAAAAAGAGTGTGAAACAATAGAACTTTCGGTGATGATGAAACTCTGCAGTGTTCAAACCTCTATTAATTTTAATCTTAAACAGCCACATGTAGCTAGTATCATATAGGACCAACACGGGAACAGAGTCCCAAAATGGATACATATTACATACAACTGACTTATGACAATGTTACATTACAGAGCTCTAGGGACGATACGTTTTTTCACTGAACACACTAGACTAATTCAATACTGGTGCAGACACAAAATTCGGCCTGTTTTCCATAAAATGCAAAACTCGATTCCAAAAGGACTGTAGACCTAAATGTAAACAGTAAAACAATAAATCCTATAAAAGATAAGGAGAAATCTTTATAATGCTGGGGTAAAAAAATGTTTTTTAAAGCAAGGAACAAAAAGGAAAATTTCCTAAGGAAATAAAGCACCAATGAACTGCACAATGGAATTTAAAATTTCTATTCATAAAGAGATATTCAGAGACTGAAAAGGAAAGCCACAAATACGAAAAGAAATTTACATTCCAAGTAAGTAACAAAGTGCTCACATACAGAATATATAACATACTCCTAAATATAAAAAAGAATATAATCCAAAAGAAATGTGATAACCTGATGAGACACACTACAGAAAAGGATACCCAAACGGCTAAGAAACACATGAAAAGTTATCAATTTCATAAGCTGGCTGAAATCACAAATTAAAACAAGTTACCATTACACACTGGAGATGAAAATTAAAATATTAACCATATTAAATGTTGGGTGTAGATGTTACGCAACTGGATATGAAGCAACTTTCATATTACAGCTGTGAATACATATCTCTGCATTCATCTTGGAAAACTTTTTGGAAGCACCTACTAAATCTAAACATATGCATATAATATGGTCAAGCAGTCCATCTTACAAATGCATACCAACACATATAAAAATGTTCAGGCTGGGCACAGTGGCTCAAGCCTATAATCCCAGCACTTTGGGAGGCTGAGGTGGGTGGATCATGAGGTCAGGAAACCATCCTGGCCAACACAGTGAAATCCCATCTCTACTAAAATACAAACAGCCGGGCTTGGTGGCGCATGCCTGTAATTCCAGCTACTCAGGAGACTGAGGCAGGAGAATCACTTGAACCAGGGTGTTGGAGGCTGCAGTGAGCCGAGATTGCACCACTGCACTCCAGCCTGGTGACAGAGCAAGATTCTGCCTCAAAAAAAAAAAAAAAAAGAAAAAAGTTCAGCTATAGTCCCAGCTATATGGCAGGCTGTGGAGGGTGATTGCTTGAGCCCAGGAGTTCGAGGCTGCAGTGACTATGATCCTGCCACTGCATTCTAGCCTGGGCAATAGAGTAAGACCCCCTCTCTAAAAAAAAAATTAATTTTTAAAAATGTCCAGAGAAGCAATGTCCATAATAACTCCAAACTGTAAACAATTCAAATGTTCAGCAGCAAAATGGATGAATGTAACAGAGCACATTTGTAGGCAGAATACTATACAACAAAAATGAACTGCAGATATCCACACAACAGGAATACTACAACATGAATGGATCTCACAAAAATGAATGAAATGACAAACAGCCAAATACAAAAAAATTCATGCTGTATGTTCCACTTTTATAAAAGTTCAAAAACAAGCAAAATAAATCCATGGTGTTACATACCAAGAGAGAATAATCACCCCTCTTAGGACGAAGACAAAATGCTGAAAGGTATTACAGCAGAAGGAGGTGCTAGTAACATTCTAATTATTATTATTACTATTTTTTTTTGAGACAGAGTCTCACTCTGTCGCCCAGGCTGGAGTGCAGTGGCGCAATCTTGGCTCACTGCAACATCCATCTCTCAGGTTCAAGTGATTCTCCTGCCTCGGCCTCTGGAGTAGCTGGGATTACAGGCGCCCACCACCATGCCTGGATAATTTTTGTATTTTTAGTAGGGATGGGGTTTCACTATGTTGGCCAGGCTGACCTCGAACTCCTGACTTCAAGTGATCTGCCTGCCTTGGGCCTCCCAAAGTGCTGGGATTACAAGTGTGAGCCACCATGCCAGGCCACAGTCTAATTATTGACATGGCTGGTGTTTATACTGACTTCAGTCTGTGCTAATTTACTGAAGTTACATACTTATGGCTTACACACATTTCTATAAGCACAGTACAATAAAAAGTTTTAAACAAGGCTGGGCGCGGTGGCTCAAGCCTGTAATCCCAGCACTTTGGGAGGCCGAGGCGGGTGGATCACAAGGTCAAGAGATCGAGACCATCCTGGTCAACATGGTGAAACCCCATCTCTACTAAAAGTACAAAAAATTAGCTGGGCATGGTGGCGCGTGCCTGTAATCCCAGCTACTCAGGAGGCTGAGGCAGGAGAATTGCCTAAACCCAGGAGGTGGAGGTTGCGGTGAGCCGAGATCGCGCCATTGCACTCTAGCCTGGGTAACATGAGTGAAACTCCGTCTCAAAAAAAAAAAAAAAAAAAAAAAAAATAAAACAAAAAAAAAAAAAAAAAAAAAAAAAAAGTTTTAAACAGTCAATGAAAGAAAATACATTCAACTGTTAAAGTTGTACTTCAGCTTGGGTCTGTAAGTGGTTTTTATGACTTCCATTTTTTGTGTTTTCCAACTTTTCTTTCACACACTTAGGCTCCTTTTGTAATTGGCAGAAAAATGTTTAATCATTTTGTTAGCAACAGGTTTTTATGGATCACTGAAAACTAGGCTGTCTAAGGTAAGACACTTGAGAAGTAAAGAAACACAATTAATTATTAGACAAAAATAGAAGGCGTGAAGTGAAATTATCATGGGAAACCTAGGACATAAGATCCTTCTTCTAACCAGAGATAAACATCAGAGAATAAGAAACATATGTATAGAACAAGATTTCATGAAAATTCTACTTCTCAATTTTCGTTTCTAACAGTATGGCAGATAAATTTTTTTAAAAAAAACCTCACAACTCAAAGCAAATAAAAATGTCTTAACTCTGGGTATGGGGTGAATGGCAGAAAAGAGGAAGAACATCCTGCTTAACAATTCAAAGCCACAGCTCAACCTCATTAGATTTGTGGCTGCAATTCATACTACCTGTCAAAGCCAACACACCACAAACTGAGAATATTAAGTCTCAGGGGGCAGTGTTTCAAGTACCTGGCAGAAGCAAAGCTAATTCTCTCAGGTGAAAGTCACCTCACCTTCAACCAAGGTCAGAATTCTCCTATGTAAAATTTCAAAAAATACGAACTCACAATAAAAAATACAACATACAGGAGAAATAAAGTTGACAAGAATTAACAAAATAAAAGGAAACGGAAAATGCCTATGAAGATTTTAGATACTATCAGATATCAGAATGTTTCTGTAATGTGTAAGTCATAAAAATAAGGGACACCAGAAGTACAACTTAAAAAGACAACACAGGCTGGGCCCAGTGGCTCATGCCTGCAATTCCAGCACTCTGAGAGGCTGAAGCAGGTGGATAGCCTAAGCCCAGGAGCTCGAGATCAGCCTGAGCAACATGGTGAAAACCCATCTCTACAAAAAAACATAAAAATTAGCTGGGAATGATGGCATATGCCTGTAGTACCAGCTACATGTGAGCCTGAAGTGGGAGAATCACCTGAGCCCAGGAGGTACAGGCTGAAGTAAACCAAGCAGTGATCGAGCCACTGCCCTCCAGCCTGGGAGACAAAGACCCTGAGCTGGGGGAGAGGAATCTTCCCACAAGGAAAACAACAGGCCCACAGGTCTTAATAGAAATTTCTATCCAAATATTCAAACAGATAATTCCAGTGCTAAACCTGTTTTTCCAGAGAATAGAAAAGGATTTCGTAAGCTTGTTTTAATGATATGTAGCTCACTTTAAGAGCACAATAAAATCTTCATGAAATTACCAGACAAGGCTGGGCATGGTAGCTCACGCCTGTAATCCCAGCACTTTGGGAGACCAAGGTGGGCAGATCACCAGGGGTTGGAAGTTTGAGACCAGCTTGGCTAACCCCATTTCTACTAAAAAATGCAAAAAATTAGCTGGGCGTGGTGGCACAGGTCTGTAATCCCAGCTATTAGGGAGGCTGAGGCAGGAGAATTGCTAGAACACAGGAGACAGAGGTTGCAGTGAGCCAAGATCACACCATTACACTCCAGCTTGGGCAACAAGAGCAAAACTCCATCTCAAAAGAAAGAAAGAAAAAGAAACTCCCAGAGAAGTTACATAAATGAAAAATCAGGGCGGCGTGGTGGCTCACACCTGTAATCCCAGCACTTTGGAAGGCCGAGGCAGGCGGATCACGAGGTCTAGTGATTGAGACCATCCTGGCCAACATCCTGGTGAAACCCCATCTCTATAAACAAAAAAATTAAAAATTAAAAATTATTGCTTTTAGCCATTACTGGAGATAGTGAAAAAATAAAAAATAAAAAATAATTTTAAAAAAAGAAAAATCAGATGTCAATGCCAGTAATAAAGAAACAAAAATTCTAAATGAGATATCAGCAAGCCATTACAGCAATATATTTTAAAATAGTATATACTGAGTCTATTCCAAAACAGACTCATCATTAGATATGATTACTTATATTTTCATTAGTAAACATTTCAGTGGATGGAGAAAAAGCATTCACTGAAATTCAACATTTATTAAAGTTTAAAAGAACTCTTAAGAAACTAAAAATGGAAAAGAATTTACTAAGGCTTATAAAACTAATCAGCCCAAAAGTTATGGCCAAATTATACTGAACGGTGAAACGTTAATATCATTTTCTTCTTAAAATGCCAATCATTACTTCTACTTAACATATAAAGTTCTAACCATCGCAAGACTAAAACAAAAAAAGGGGGTGGGAGGGGAAAAGGAGGACAGCAGATATCAACAAAACTGGGAAGGTAGAAATAAAATTTGTAAAAAGTAAAAATAAAAGCCTATTAAAGAAAATGAAATCTAAAAGAAAAAACTGGGACATACAAGAGAATTTTGTGATACTGCCAGTGCTATGGTTTGAATGTTTGTTCCATCTTCCAAAATTCTTAATCCACATTGTGATAGTATTAAGAGATGGGGTCTTTTAAAAAGTGATAAGGCTCTGCCCTTATGAATGGATTAGTACCTTCTAAAAAGCCTGGAGGGAGCTACTTAGGCCTTTTTGCTCTTTCATCTTCTGCTGTGTGAAGACAAGCAACAGGCACCATCTTGGAAGCAGAGAGCAGCCCTCATCAAACACTAAACCCACTGGTACCTTGATTTTGAACATCCAGGCTCTAGAATTGTGAGAAATAAATGTATTTTCTTTAAAATTACCCAGGCTTAAGGTATTTTGTTATAGCAGCAGGAAAAGATTGAGACAGACAGCTATAACATCAAAATACAAAAGTCACTATGGTAAACACTTATAAAAAGTAATTTTAAAAATATACCATTTGTAGGAGCTCCACTTCTGCCCAGGGTACAGAAAGCTGGAGTGTCATTCTCATTTCAGTTGTGAAAGGGAGTGGCTGCCAACCAGCAAAGGAACGAAACCCTTCCTCAACACTTCTCCCCAATAGAAAACAAAAGCAAAAACTTTATTTATTTGTATTTATTTTATTTATTTATTTTGAGACACAGTCTCATTTTCTCACCCAGGCTGGAGTGCAGTGGTGTGATCTTGGCTCACTGCGACTTTAGCCTCTCAGGTTCAAGCAATTCTCCTGGCTCATCCTCCCAAGTAGCTGCCACCAGGCCCAGCTGTTTTTCGTATTTTTTTCTTTTTCAGTAGAGAAAGGGTTTTACAATGTTGGCCAGGCTGGTCTTGAACTCTGACCTTAAGTGATCCCCTCACCTCAGCCTCTCAAAATGCTGGGATTACAGACATAACAAGGCAAATGGCCAACAACTTTAAACCACAGGGGAAGGGTAGCAAACTCTGTCCTCCATTCTGGCTAGGGTGTGAATAAACGAAAAAGATCTTCACTCCTAGAGTACAGTTAGGAAACAGTTTGTAGTACAGGTTCCTATGGCAGTATATTAAATATTTGCTACCACTGGGGAAGGGGCATGAAATCTCTCCTGCACAAAACCTACCAAAGATATGGGGTCAGGCATGCCTGTAATCCAGCACTTTGGAAGGCCGAGGCAGGAGGATCACCTGAGGTCAGGAGTTTGAGACCAGGCCGGCCAACATGGTGAAACCCCATCTCTGCTACAAATACAAAACTAGCTGGGCGTGGTGGCACATGGCTGTAATCCCAGCTACTTGGGAGGCTGAGACAGGAGAACGACTTGAACCTGTCAGGTGGAGGTTGCAGAGAGCTGAGATCACACCACTGAACT
>NW_016107361.1:4286409-4287499 GCF_001604975.1 Cebus imitator | reverse complement strand
AAAAAAAAAAAAAAAAAAAAAGGTGAAGCAGTGTTTGGCTACCATGGAGAAGAAGGTACAGCATCACTGGCTCTTACCCAAAAACAAGAGACACAGGGCTGGTGTAACACTAAGCACAGATGAAGAAGACAGAGAAAACTCTGCCTCCATCCCCAGGACAGTCAGCATCAAGAAACAACAGTCTACTGCTGGGGATAATGACAGCATGTGGAGAAACTTCGCCACTGAGGTATGGGCACATAGAGAAAGCTAAAAGTTGACAGTGAAGTAGGAACACTTAGAAAGATCAGGCACTTCAGCTGCCACACGAAGCATAAGGTAACACTAAGCACAATGTAACCACAGAAACAAAACCCAAACCCCATTCAATCACGAATTAGATGGAATCAACCCCACATCACACTAAAAGCCTAGCAGACGAAGCAGCAGACTCACATCCAGACCTAAGAATTATTTGCCACAAATCTCTACTTTTCTGCATATAAAGTCTGCCATTCAATAAAAAAATTACAAGACAAAAAAGCTAAGAGGGAAAAAACCCTCTATCAAGAGACAGCAATGACACAACCAGATAAAGCAACTAACAGAACTACTGTACCAGAAAAGAAAATTAAAATAACTCTGATTACCCTGTTAAAGGCTCTAGCACAAAGGCAGAAACATACATGAACACATGAGAAATTTCAGGAGAGATGAAAATGGAAATTCATAAAATAAAAAACACAGTAACAGAAATGAAGAATGCATTCTATGGGCTCAGTAAAAAACTAGGGGAGGAAAATTTTAGTGAGCTCAAGATATGTTAGGCCAGGCTCAGTGGCTCATGCCTGTGATCCCAGCATTTTGGGAGGCCAAGGCAGGCAGATCACTTTAGGTCAGGAGTTGAAGAGCACCCTGACCAACATAATGAAACACATCTCTACTAAAAATACAAAAAAATAGCGAGACACAGTGGCACACGCCCATAATTCCAACTACTCGGGAGGCTGAGGCAGGACAATCGCTTGAACTCAGGAAGTGGAGGTTACAGTGAGCCAAGATCACACCACCGCACTCCAGCCTGGGTGACGGACTGAGACTCTTTCAAAAA
>NW_016107361.1:4173145-4285089 GCF_001604975.1 Cebus imitator | reverse complement strand
GTTGCGGTGAGCCGAGATCGCGCCATTGCACTCCAGCCTGGGTAGCAAGAGCGAAACTCCGACACAAAAAAAAAAAAAAAAAAAAAAAAAAAAAAGTTATTTGTGAGACAATCTTCAGAACTTTGTTACCAGTAGACCTGAAAGTGCAAGAAATATGAAAGGAAGTTCTTCATGCAGAAGGAATAAGCACTGGAAAAGAGGCTACTATAATAAGGAAAATGACTTTTAATTTAACTTAACTACTGCAAATTCAAATTTCAATAGCTACACTGGCTAATGACTTTCATACTAGACAGCACAGGAATAAAACAAACATTACAAGGTATATGCATTTATGGCATTTGTGAAAGGTAAGACAGTAAGATAAAAAATAAGGATAAATTGTAAATATTCTGTTGTAGAGCTCTGACACTACACAAAATATGGTATGGCTGGGTGTGGTGGCTCACACCTGGAGGCCAAGGCGAGCGATCACCTGAGGTCGGGAGTTCAAGACCAGCCTGACCAACATGGTGAAACCCATCTTTATAAAAAACAAAATAAAATAAATGTGGTATAATATTTCTCCAATATGGTCTATTATTAAAGATGTATAATATAAATCAGAGAGAAGCCAATAACTTTTTAAAAGAGAGACAAAATAAGTGTAAGTGATTACCCAATGGTGAAGATAAAATGGACTCAAAAACAGGGATCAGAGAGCACATAAGCAGAAAACAATTAAGGTCCTAGATTTAAATCCAACTACATCAACAATTATATTAAATGTAAAAAGTCTGAACACTTCAATTTAAAAACAGATTTTTCAAGATGAATTTTAAAAGGTTATCCAGAACAAACTGACTTTCATAAAAGACAGATTTAAAGGATGGAAAATAATATATAATACAAACACTAAAAAAGCTGGAGAGGCTATATTAATATTGGATAAAGTAGACTTTGGAATGAGGAATACTAAGAGATAAAGAGGGCATTACATAATGATAAAGGAGTTAGTTCACCAAAAAGGTTTAACAATCCTAAATTTACATACACCTAACAGGAGGTTCAATATACATGCTGCAAAAACAGAGAAGGAGAAATAGAAAAACTCACCATTTTACTTGGAAACTTCAACTGTTCTCTCAATTATCAACGAAACAAGTGAACAAAAATTCAGTAAGGAAACAGAGGGCCTAAAAAGCACTATAAATCAACTTGACCTAACTGGCATTTATAGAATACCCCACCCCTAAACAGCAGAATACACATTATTTTGAAGTGTACATGGAACATTTACTGAGATTAACCATGTTCTGGTCATAAAACAAACATCAAAGAATTTAAAATAAATTATATAAAGAAAGAGACATGCAAAGTCATCAAATATTTGGAAATTAAACAGCAATCTCTATGGGTCAAAGTGGAAGTCACATAAGAGCTTAAAAAAAAATCAGTGCATCAAATCGTGTGAGCACCTCAGGTAGCGCTTGGAAGGAAAAGAAAAAAGGTCTCAAGTCAATGAACTAAGCATACACCTTAACAAATTAACATAGAGGAATTTAAACCCAAAGCATACTGAAAGAAATAGTAAGGAGCAGAAATCAATAAAAATAAAAATTTTAAAAAGCAATCAAATAAAAAGTTGACTCTGAAAAGATTAATAAAAAAACCTGGAAGCAAACAAATAAAAACGAGAGATGTCACATTGCTAATAACAAGAATAAAAGGAAAGACATCACTATAGATGTTTTAGGCATGAAAAGAATAATTAAGAAACAACTTTATGACACTGAATAAAAATGAAGACAAATGCCTTGAAAGACAAAAACTACTAAAGCTCATAGAGTGAGTGAAAATGACTCATACAGTCAAAGACTAAAAAGCTTTCAAGAAGAAATAGATAACCCTAATAATCCTGTATCTATTAAAGCAATTGGACTTATCCTTTGAAACCTTCCAACAAAGAAAACTCTAGGACCAGAAGAGTTCACTTGCAAACTCTAAAAAAAATTTATAAAACAAATAATACAAATCCTAATAAAAATTTTTTCAAAAATGTAAGAAGAAACACTTCCCAACTCTATGAAGCCAGCATTACATCAAAAAGTATCATTAATGAACATAGATGCAAAACAAAATATTTCACCAATTTAAAAAAATGATAGTAGACAATACACTGTCACCAAATGAGGTTAAACCAGAGAATGAAAGATGATTCAACATTGAAAAATAAGTTAATGTAATTCATCACATTAACAGAGCAACCAACCATATGATCATTTCAATAAATACAGTAAAAACACCTGACTAAACTCAACATCCACTCACGATAAAAACAAAAAACAAAACAAAAAAACAACCTTTTAGCTGGGCATGGTGGCGTGCACCTGTAATCCCAGCTACTCAGGAGGCTGAGGGAGAAGAATCGCTTGAATCTCGGGGGCGGAGGTTGCAGTGAGATGAGATCATGCCATTGCACTCCAGCCTGTGCGACAGAGCAAGACTCTATCTCAAAAATAAAAAATAAAAAAGAACAAAAGAACCAAAAAAAAAAAGACCTCCCAGCAATCTAAGAATAGAATGGGAACATCCTCAATGTGATAAAAGGCCACTTGTCTTAGTCCATCAGGACTGCTGTAACAAGCTCCCCATAGGCTGAAGTGGCTTATAAATAAAAGAAATTTATTTCTCACAATTCTGGAGGCTGGGAAGTCCAAAATCAAGGTGCTGGTAGATTCAGTGTTTGCTGAGGGCCACTTCCTGGTTCATGGACTGCAATTTTTTCACTGTGTTCTCATATGGTATAACGGGATGGGAGCTCTCTAGGACCTCTTTTATAAGCAAACGAATCCATTAATGTAGGCAGAGGCCTCATGATCTAATCATGTCTCTGAAACCCTCAAGATGGGTTACATTTCAATACTATGAATTTTGGAAGGGACATAAGCATTCCATCCATAGCACCACTCTATCACACTCAATAATGAAAGACTGAATTCTTTCTTCTTAAGATCAGGAACAAAAGAAGGATCTCTGCCTTCACCACTGCTATTCAACATCATACTGGAGGTCTTAGCTAGTCTAATAAGAAAAAAGACGGAGGGAGTTATATACAAATTGAGGAGGAATAAAACTGATCTATATTTGCAAATAACACGATTGTCTGCATAGGACAATTCCAAAGAATCTACAAAAATTTACTAGAATAAATACATTTAGCAAGGTTTCAAGAATCAAAGTCAACATCCAAAAATCAACTGTATTTTTAAATATAGTAGTAAACAACTGTAAACTAAAATTTAAGAAAATTATCCTTTATAATAGTATCAATTATTAAATATTAGATATAAATCTAACAAAATGAGCAACATCTTTATGCTGCAACTACAAAATGCTGACAAAGGAAATGAAAGACCTAAATAAATGGAGACAACCTGTGTTCATGAATTGGAAGACTCAAGATGTCAATTCTTCCTAAATTGATCTATGCATTCAACACAAGCTAAATTAAAAGCCCTTCAGGACTTTTTGTGGAAACCAAGAAGCTGCCTCTAAAAGTTTTACGGTAAAGCTAGAATAGCCAAGGCAATTTTGAAAAAGAATAAAGTTCAGTGAGTCATACTGCCTAATTTCAACACTTACTATAAAGTTAAAAAAAAAAAACAAAAAAAAAACACATGACAACTTCAAATTAGTATTAGCAAAATTATAGGCACAAACATCAAGAGAATAGTACAGAAAGATTCACATATATGGTCAACTGATTTTTGACAAAGTTAATTCAATGAGGAAAAGAAAGAAGTCCCAACAAATGGTGCTAGAATTACATATACATTTGAGAAGAAAATGAGCCTTGACCCTTATTACACACCGTATATGAAAACTAACCCAAAACGGATAATGTACCTTGACATAAAAGCCAAAACTAGAAAACTTATAGAAAATCATAAGAATAAATCTGCATAACTTTGCATTAGGCAAACAGTTCTTAGAACACAGAAGCACAAATCATAAGAAAAAGTTGATTAGCTGAATTTATCAAAATTAAAAGCTCTTCTTTTAAAGCTAGGAAAATGAAAAAAAAAAAGGCTTCAGATTGTAGCATGTATGTGTTTATGTCTCTGTGTGTCAAATGAGTTGTATAAAGAATGTATTAAAAAATGCATACAATTCAGTAAGACAAACTACCCATTTTTTTTTAAATGAGCAAAAGATGTGAATGGATACTTCACAAAAAAAGACATACACTCGAGCAAATTCTCACACCGTCAGTCATCTGGTAAACGCAAATTAAAATCCCAGTATGATACTACTACATACCCACTAAAACAGCTAAAATTTAAAAGACTGAAATAACCAAATGCTGAGAATGATGTGGAGCAACTGCAACTGTCATAAACTGCTGCTGGATATGTAAGATGGGACAACCACTCTGGAAAACAGTTTGGCAGTTTCTTATAACATCCCCTTATCATACAACTCAACAAGTTCCATTTTTAGGTATTTACCAGGAGAAAAAAATGTCCACAAAAATTCAGAATAAATGAATGTTCACTGAATAAATAAATGTTCAATAAATGAAGGTTATTAATAACAGCCCCAAACTGGAAACAATCCAAGTGTCTGTAAACAGGTGGACTGGTCAAAAAACTAGTAAATCAATACCATGGACTACTATTCAGCAATAAAAAGAGATGAACCAGTTAAGTATAGAAAAACATGGATAATCCTGAAAAACATGCCAAGAGAAAAAGCCAGATACAAAGAGTATATATTAAATAATTCCACTTATATGAAATTCTAGAGAAAATGATACCAATTTATGGCAACAAAAAGAGGATGAGTGCTTTCCTAGTACTGAGGGTGAAATTGTGATTGACTGTAAAATGCAACTTTGGGGAAGATGAAAATATTCTATATCTTAATTGTGGTATGAAAATATTCCACTTTTTTTTTTTTTTAAAACATCCGACTTTTGACCGTGGTGGTGGTCACAGAGTACACATGTGTCAAAACAAAATACACTGTACATTTCAAATAAGTACATTTTATTGCATCTAAGCTATCCTCAATAAGGTTGATTTCCTATGAGGGTACTCTCACAGGAAAATATAAACCAGGGAATATTGGTGATGCCCACATATACCTACCTCAAAAGATGTCAAAAAATATACATAAGAAAACTCATTTATGGTTTTTTAAAATGTCAAAAACAGCAACAACAACAATATAATCATCTTGGAGAGCCAAGACTAGAAGGAAATATTTTAATATTGGAGGCTTTACCAGAAAGCTTCAGTAAACTTCATAATTAATGCTAAAACATTAGAAGCATTCCCCTTTAAAGTAAGAAAGACCATGTTTTCAGCTATCAGTGCTATTAGCTTTTATCTGCCAGGGCTCAGTATCTTATAGGATGTGTAACTGCAAAAGCAATGAGAAAAACATGTAAGTTACAAAAATTAAAAAGGAAACCACAAAACTATGACTATCTCCTGATAATCAACTCAATAAAATAATTTGATACATAATCAACAGAAAACTCAAAAGCTTTCCTATAACTAGAAAAAAGAGAGAGAAATGTTACTGAAAGTCTCCATCCACCACACCAATCAAACCATAAAATAGCTAGGAATACTGGGAAGAAATGTTACACATATGAAGAAAAACTGTAACTTACCCTAAGAATATAAAAGAAGATGTGAATAAAATGGAGAGGCCACATTCTGAGGAGACAGACTCAATACTATAAAGTCCAGGTCTCTCCAAATTAATCTAAAATTTCAATATAACCTTATTCAAAACAGCTAAGGATTTTTAGTTGAGTCTAAAGTTTATCTATAAGAAATGCATAAGAAACAGCAGACAATATTTTCAACAACAGTAATAAAGAGGGAGAAAGGGTTATCAAAATTTAAAATATGCATAATCTTTAACTGAGCAACTCCACTTGTAGAAACCCATGCTTCAGAAATAATCACACATAAAGGAAGTTTACTGAATTGTTTTAACAGTGCTGACTGAATCAGGATGCAAGCAGGACCACAAATGGAAGCTGTACCTTTTACTTTACATTCTTACACACTGTTTAATTTTTTTAAATCAAGGAAGAGTTAAAGTTTGCTATTAAACATCGATCAATAAATTGGAAAACTATTTTCATTACAAATTATTTGTGACAGCAAAAAGAAACTGCAATTAATTTAAATGTCTTTAAATAAGGGAATAAATTACTTATAGCCCATTCAAATTGATGAGATACCAGTTAGCCTTTTAAAAAGTATTAGGGAGACCTATATTTAACAAGGAAAGATGTTTAAGATATAATTAAGTCAATAAGCAAGTGGTATGCAAACATGTTTGTTATAGCCTCCCTCAAAAAACAAAACAAACCTTTACATGTACCTGTATGTGTTTAGAAATATATTTGTAAGAGGATTTTGAAAAATGAACACTAATCTATCAACTTTATCCTGGAGTGGGACTGGGGGATGAAAAGAAATATCCAAATTTTACCTAACGGTCCGTTATTTATATTGTTGACATGTACACCAAATTTGCATGTCTGTAATGAATTTTTAAAATTAAGTGGTTATCTCATACAAAAATGACATGAATCCCAGAAGACAATCACAACACTGAAAAATATAGATTAAACGTTTATTACTGTTATCCTCAGGTTTATTCACATACACTTCAAATGATCTGTAGCCTTCGGCAAAGGTGACTGCCATTTTAAAGAAATGTGACCAAATATTACATGATAAAACAGAATACATTAAGCCTGTAATGAAAATTTTAAACTTCACAGAACCAGCAGACTCCAAAGAAGCGCCTATGCGGATGTAAATGTTTTTTTTTTTAAATGTCCAGAGAGAGAACTCTCAGATTAATCTTCCTGCAAAATGACTATTTATCACCTCCCCTTTGCTTCAACTTGGTCTGAGCGTCTTTAGGCTCACCATTTTGAATGTGCGCAAAATGATTAACAGTCATCTGAGAGAGGCCAAATTAAAAGTGCATCTGCGAGAGGACCTCTGGCCTGACATTGCTAACTGGGAGCAGCCCTGGAGGAAGGGTGCTGATCCCAGGAGTAGAGCGACTGCTGCGGCTCCTGTGAGCTATCTGCGTGCCGAGCCTCACTGACAATCGGGGAAAATGCAGACGCCCAACAGAACGAATACGGCAACGGAAGGCTCCTCGGGGGAGGGGGGCTGCAGGCCTGTGGCGTAGTATGGTTCCGCTCTACGCAGGGTGACTGGAAACCAGCAGAAGGCGGGTGTGAGGTGTTGGTTGCGGGGCACACTCTTAGACAGTGGCGAGTGTCGGGGGAAGGCAGCGGGGTCCTTGGCCAAGTCACCAAGGACAGCAAAAGCAGCAGCGGGAAAGAGCGGCAGCGGAGACCCCGGATACTAACCGATGTCATCCGTCGGGGGTTGGCGGGCGCGACGGTCCCGGACAGGAGCGCGGCCCGAGTCAGGGCTGGACAGGGCCCAGAAGGCGAAGAAGGCCTCCCACGGCCATCAACCCCACCCACCATGGCCGGCGCAGCGGGCCAGGGACAGGCCTCACTCCTTCCCGAGGAAAGAGACAGAGAAACTGAGGCGCTGAACGCAGCAATTTCCACGCCCCGACCCCCACATTCACGACAGCGGAACAAGCCAGATTGAAAAAAAAAAAAACCCTCACCGAAATGTGCAGCGGCTCCGGAGCGAGAACAGCGCTCGAACCTCCACCCGCCACCACCGCCTTCTTCTCCGCCTCCGACTCCTCCCCCGCCGAACGCGCAGCGGCTGGCGGCTGGCGGCTGCGGCGGCGACGGCGGCGGCGGCGGTGGCGGCGGCGGCGGAAGCAGAGGCGGTGCCGGTGAGTCCCGCCCCTTGCGCCTCGGTGGAGGCGAAGGCGGAGAGTACGCAAGCCCCGCCCCCGTGGCAGAGCTGACCAATAGACGTACAGGGCTTCTGCTGGGGGACAATCCATACGCCCAATCGGAACCTGAGGAGTGGGCTCACGTCAATGGTTGGGACGTGGCAGAAAAAGGGAAAATACTTGGAAGGTCTCTACGGCCTGCTCCCCCATATCCCTCAAGGGGACGTCACCAATTGGCTGAAGAGCGGAAAGACGAAGCCGACTACGTCCCCGCCTAGCAGGGCCCACCTCCTTTCCCTGCAGCACTGCGACGTTTGGGGAGGGGGCGGAGCGCTGTGTTGGAGCTGAAACAGCGCGGCCTTTTGTGGTTTGGGCTGAGAGAAAAGGGCGGGGTCTTAGGGAAAGGGAAGGGGGTGTGGAGAACTAACAGAAAGACTGGCGCAGTTAGGCTTTTTCGGAAATTCCAACAGCAACAACTAAAATGGAGGTATTAAAATCGATCCTGATTTTATTGGAAACCTGATTAACAGGGTTAGGGTCTCCTGGCATAAAGTTCAGTTACAATTCAGATATCGATGGGAGAGAAAAAAAATAACAGGAGGAAGGGATCACTTACCCACCCTGATCCCGGGTATTATGTGGCGCTTTCCACCCTCCCGTCGCTGACCCTTGCCCCTCGCTTCTGATTCTGCTGGGGCGGGGTTCAGAGGAGGCCTGCCTTTCCTCTCTATAGCCTTGGCAGGACCACAGCCTTCCAGCTTGTATCTTAAGGCTGATCGTTTGTCAAGCCGGGAAGTAGCAGCTCCCATCACATGCAACCAAATAAATACAACAGCTGTAGTCCCCGGACACCTTGCTTAATTTAAACCTGGGTAACAGTTTAGTTAATTATGTCAGTGACACAAAATTGTTTCTTCGTTCCGCACACGTTCTCTTTTTTCATCTTGAAACATGTCCGCTTCTCTGATTACAGTCCAGAGCTCCATGTTCACTTATTGCCCACCCCCGAACCCGTCGCGCAGTGCCCTGGATAGTCATTGCGGCCCCTCCCCCACGGATTAAGAGGCCCACTTCGTGTACTGTACCCTTGACAACTGCAAACTCTCTTGCCAGTGAACTGAGACTAATTTTTTCGCTGTTAATGGAAACAAATTATCCAAAATTTACTGTAGAAATTTAGCTTATGAGAATTTGCCACACGTTTTGTGAAATTCAATCTGAATCCCAGCCCACTCCTGTAGTATATATCTTACCAAGAAACCATTCCTCACTTGATATTACTCTGCCTTTACACATGTTGCTGTAGGAGTTCTGACTCTAACCATCCAAGTACGTCCCTTTAGGGTGTTCCAGATTGGTCAAATTGGATAAATTAACCTGTTCTGGAAGGCAGGGATTTCCAAATTTCAACCTTTTTCACACTGTATCTGTGTATATTACTCACTATCATTTTTTCTTCAAATAAATGTGTATTTTCTTTAATTTCTTTAAGAGGGAGATTTTATAAAAATAGTGTAAATGGAAAACTATCATCACCTATCATAAGCTGAAAGTAACTGTAAGAAAAATGGATGCCCATTGTGGAAGACAGTGTGGCGATTCCTCAAGGACCTAAAAATAGAAATTCCATTTGACCCAGCAATCCCATTACTGGGTATATATCCAAAGGATTATAAATGGTTCTACTATAAGGACACATGCACAGGAATGTTCATTGCAGCTCTGTTTACGATAGCAAAGACCTGGAACCAACCCAAATGTCCATTGATGATAGACTGGACAGGGAAAATGTGGCATATATACACCATGGAATATTATGCAGCCATCAAAAACAATGCGTTCATGTCCTTTGTAGGGACATAGATGAACCTGGAAACCTTAGCAAACTGACACAAGAACAGAAAATCAAACACCACATGTTCTCACTTATAGGTGGGTGTTGAATAATGAGAACACATGGACACAGGGAGGGGAGCATCACACACTGGGGTCTGTTGGGGGGAACTAGGGGAGGGACACCGGGTGGTGGGGAGTTGGGGAGAAATAGCAGGGGAGAAATGCCAGATATAGGTGATGGGGAGGAAGGCAGCAAATCACACGGCCATGTGTGTACCTATGCCACAATCTTGCATGTTCTGCACATGTACCCCAAAACCTAAAATGCAATTAAAAAAATAAAAAGAAAAATGGATGCAAAACAATGTTCTTGAATTGTGGCTAGAAACTGTTGCCCACTAAAGGCACTAAGTCTAACTCTCTTTGTTAAAAGGGCGAGTTACCAAGCATTAGACACACATTGAAAATACAGCACTCAAATGATATTTTTATCATGATGTCATTAAAGGATAGCAAAAATAGAGCCAGAATAGCAATCACTTTCTCACTATATGAATCATTGTTTTTAATCCTGCATGCATGTCGCAACTACAGTTAACCAAGGCATCATCAGTGAACCATGTTACTCTGAGAAACGCTGGTATGGAGGCTGAAAAAGCCTGTACTCCAGAATCAAACAAACATATTCACATACTGGCTCCTGCATTTGTAGCCATGTGACTCTGTGCAATCTGCTTTGTTCTCTTACCTCAATTTCTAATTTATTATAAATATGGGAAAGTAATAATACTAATTCATGAGTTGTATAGATTAAATAACCCAATCAATGTAAAGCATATCATACCTACAATGAAGTACTAAATACATTTTAGCTTATGTATTGTATTATTATATAGAGGTAATAGTATATATTATTAGCTTATATGTATTATTGTTAATTCCAGGATTGGAAAGTACTACCTAAGGCAATGGATTGAAGGTACTACATGATATACTGCAGTGGTTCCTAAAGAGAATTATAATTCCTACACCAACAGCATCAGCATTACTTGGGACCTTTTTTTAACGGCAGATTCTAGCCACCTTGGCGGCTCTTGCCTGTAATCCCAGTACTTTGGGAGGCCGAGATGGGCAGAATCACTTGAGGTCAGGAGTTCAACACCAGCCTGGCCAACACGGCAAAACCCCATCTCTACCCCAAAATACAAAAATTAGCTGGGCATGGTGGCACACACCTGTAGTCCCAGATACTCAGGAGAATCGCTTGAACCCTGGAGGCGGAGGTTGCAGTGAGCTGAGATTGTGCCACTGCACTCCAGCCTAGACACAGAGCAAGACTGTCTCAATAAAAATTAAAATAAAAACCAAATAAATACATAAAATGCAAATTATCAGGTTCAACCTCAGATTTGAAGCAGAAACTCTAGGTATATTGCACAGGTATATTTTTTTACAAGTCTCCCGGCTAATTCTGATATACATAAAATCTGAGGACCACTAATTTAAATAGAAGAAGTCTTGGTCAAGGAGTGAGAGGATCTGTGTTCTAATCATAGCCTTGGAGAGATGTCAGCCAAAATGAAGATGTAAGGACCTCTGAAAATTCTCTTCAGCAGCGAGAACACTGGCAAAACTGTCAGAACTAACTTTTACAGCACTCTGAGAATTTACCAAATATTTGCAGAAATCCAGGGAGCATTTATTCAAACAGCGGAATCTCTAAGAAAAGTTAGTTTTGGGCCATTTTGACTTGCCCATCTCTAATAGCAACATGTCCTGCTCCACCGTAGCTTTGAAAACCAGCAGCCCACAATTGTGAAAATGAGGCGGCTGGTAGCCAGCAGGGGAAGTAGAATGGTGTTGGAGCTCTTTTAAAGAGTCTAATTTCCAGAGAACTGTCATTATTTGACCTATCTGGTCGTTCTGCAGATCTTGCAAGGCTGCTGTTACTTGATTTCACTCCAGACTCACCCAGTGCAAAGACTTTTCCCCAGGGGTCATTTGTCAAAAGCAAAAACATTGATTAGCTTTGCCACTGTCTTAGGCAGTGGAAACAGTTGGGGACAAAGACAGCTTAACCAAACACTTGAAAATGTTGTAGGGCAGGTGGGCCCCAAAACTGGGGCTTAGCCCAGGAAGGTTCTTTGCTTCACCCAGGGAATAATTCAATGGCAAGGTGCTGGTGTTAGATAGCAATTTTTGTTGAACTGGCAGTGTACAGCAGCAGCAAAGATACTGCTCCTTCCAGAGCAGGGCTAACCCATGGGCAGTGTGCCCAGAGTAGCAGCATATGGGCTGTTGGAAGCTGTATTTATATTCACTTTTAATTATATGCTAATTAAGAGGTGTGTTATTGAAACTTTCTAGAAAAGGGGTGAGGATTTTTTGGACCCATATAAGGTAACTTTCAGGCCATTGCCATGGCTCATTGCCATGGCATTTGTAAACTGTCATGGTCCCAGTGGGAGTGTCTTTATACTAATGAACAGTGTGGGCAGCTAGAGGTCAGTTGTGTTGCCCTTTGCTGGTTTCAGCCGGCTTCTTTACTGCATTCTGTTTCTATCAGATCCTGCTCTGATAAGCGCAGTAGTGACAGGGGCAGTCACCAGTGCTCAGAAAACAAGTCCTGCTGATCTCCTACCTCAAAAAGAAACGCTGGAGAATGAGATGTCCATAGGAACTTTGGAAAACTCTGATATGATTTGTCTATGTCCCCACCCAAATCTTAAATTTCCATGTGTTGTAGGAGGGATGTGGTGGGAGGTGGTTGAATCTTGGGGGCAGGTCTTTCCTGTGTTGTTCTCATGATAGTGAATAAGTCTCACAAGGTCTGATGGTTTTAAAAAAGGGAGTTTCCCTACACAAACTCTTTTCTCTTGTCTGCTACCATATGAGACATGACTTTTACCTTCTGCCATGATTGCGAGGCGTCCCCAGCCATGTGAAACTGTAAGTCCAATAAACATCTTTCTTTTGTAAATTGCCCAATCTCAGGTATGTTTTTATCAGCAGTGTGAAAACAGACTAATACAGTGACTTGGTACCAGTAGAGTTGGGCATTGCTGAGAAGTTAACTGAAAATGTGGAAGTGACTTTGGAACTGGGTAAAAGACAGAGGTTGGAACAGTTTGGAGGGCTCAGAAGAAGACAGGAAAATGTGGGGAAGTTAGGAACTTCCTAGAGCCTTGTTGAATGGCTTTGACAAAAATGCTGATAGTGATATGGACAATGAAATCCAAACTGAGGTGGTCTCTGATGGAAATGAAGAACTTGTTGGGAACTGGAGCAAAGGTGACTCTTGTTCTGTTTTAGCAAACAGACTTGTGGTATTTTGCCACTGCCCTAAAGATTTGTGAAATTTTGAACCTGAGAGAGATGATTTAGGTTATCTGGCAGAAGAAATTTCTAAGGAGCAAAGCATTCAAGAGGTAACTTGGGTACTGTTAAAGGCATTCAGTTTTGTAAGGGAAGCAGAGTATAAAAGTTTGGAAATTTTGCAACTTGACAATGTGACAGAAAAGAAAATCCCATTTTATGAGGAGAAATTCAGGCTGGCTGCAGAAATTTGCATAAGTAGCAAGGAGTCAATGGGGAAAATGTCTCCAGGGGATGACAGATATCTTTACGGCAGTCCCTCCCATCACAGGCCTGGAGGCCTAGGAGGAAAAAATAGTTTCAGTCCCTGTGCTATGTGCAATCTACAGACTTGGTGCCCTGTGTTCCAGCCACTCTACCCATTACTGAAAGGGGCCAATGTAGAGCTCAGGCCATGGTTTCAGAGGCTGCAAGCCCCTAGCTTTGGCAGCTTCGATGTGGTGTTGTGCCGGTGAGTGCACAGAAATCAAGAATTGAGGTTTAGGAACCTCTGCCTAGATTTCAGAGGTTGTGTAGAAATACCTGATGCCCAGTCAGAAGTTTGCTGCAGGGGCAAGACCTTCATGGAAAACCACTGCTAGGGCAGTGAGGAAGGAAAATGTGGGGTTGGAGCCCCCGTGCAGAATCCCTACTGGGGCACCACCTAGTGGCGCTATGAGAAGAGAGCTACCTCCTCCAGACCCCAGAATGATAGATCCCCTGACAGCTTGCATCATATGCCTGGTGCAAGCCATAGGCACTGAATGCCAGCCCATGAAAGCAGCAGAGAGGTAGGCTGTACCCTGTAAAACCACAGGGACAGAGCTGCCCAAGACCATTGGAACCCACCTCTTCTATCAGCGTGATCTGGATACGAGACATGGAGTTAAGAGAAATTATTTCCGAGTTTTTAGATTTGACTGCGCTGCTGGATTTCAGACTTGCCTGGGGCCTGTAGCCCCCTTGTTTTGGCCAATTTCTCCCATTTCGAATGGCTATATTTACCCAATGCCTGTACCCCCATGGTATCTAGGAAGTAACTAACTTGCTTTTGATTTTACAGGCTCATAGGCAGAAGGGACCTGCCTTGTCTCATATGAGACTTTGGACTGTGGACTTTCGAGTTAATGCTGAAATGAGTTAAGACTTTTGGGGACTATTGGGAAGGCATGATTGGTTTTGAAACATGAGATTTGGGAGGGGCCAGCAGCACAATGATATTGTTTGGCTGTGTCCCCACCCAAATCTCATCCTGAATTCCCATGTGTTATAGGAAAGACCTGGTAGGCAGTGGAGTCTTGGGGGCAGGTCTTTCCCATACTGTTCTCATGACAGTGAATAAGTCTCACGAGATCTGATGGTTTTAAAAAGGGAAGTTTCCCTGCACAAGCTCTCTTCTCTTGTCTGAAGCCATGTGAGACATGCCTTTCACCTTCTACCATGATTGTGAAGCCTCCCCAGCCATGTGAAACTATAAGTCTAATAAACCTCTTTTGTTTGTAAATTGCCCAATCTCAGGTATGTTTTTATCAGTAATGTGAAAATGCCCTAATACAAACTCCAACTCCTGGGGATCTAGAAGCTCACACACATGCCCACCACTATGTGAAACTGTTCATACACTCAGGAAATACCTGTGAAGACCCCAAGCATTCCCCTTAGGCTGACCTTGAGGCTCTACATAAGTAGGAAGTGAAGGATAAGGGAGAGTTATTAACTGCCTGCCTTAGTGTTGAAGCCATGCTTCAGTACACACACGGACCCTCAGTAAACACTGGGAGATATGTTTTTTCCAGACCTTTAAGAAAACATGTCTACTCATTAACAGAACACTAAGCTAAGCAAGAGAAACATTAAACTAAGGAAGCAGTGCCAGTGGCCACACAGGACAAAGATTATTATAGACTTTATAGAAGTGGCTCAGAAAAGGGACTAAGCACTTTGGGAGGCTGAGGTGGGCGGATCACCTGAGATCAGGAGTTTGAGACCAGCCTGACTAACATGGAGAAACCTCATCTTTACTAAAAAATACAAAATTAGCTGGGCATGGTAGCCCATGCCTGTAATCCCAGCTACTTTGGAGGCTAAGAAAGAAAGAAAGAGAAAGAAGGAAAGAAAGAAGGAAGGAAGGAAGGAAGGAAAGAAAGGAAGGAAGGAAGGAAGGAAGAAAAGAGAAGGAGGGAAGGAAAGTGAAAGAAAAGCAAATAAACAAGCAATAATAAACAGCGGCAACAACAACAACAACGAAAAACCAGGAAGGAGAAAGATTCTGTTTTCTGGAGTTGCCATATTATTTTTTTTCCAATATACAACAGATTATACATTTGGAGAGATAAGGTTTACATGGGAAAACAGAGAACAAAATAAGACAGCATATAAACAGCTAAAAGTTAAATGACAGGATCTAGCAGTTGAAAAGCTGATGGGTTTTGGAGTATTCAGCCAAAAGATTCTATCCAGGAGACAAGACTTGAAATGATCTATGGAAGTAGAATTTTCATAATATAAGGGGGAATCTTTAGGCAAGGGCGCTACATAAAGACAGGCATGGAGACAGACAAAGCTGAGTATGTTCATGGGAAAATACTGTACAACTCAGTTCAGTCAAATGACAGGCTAATATTAAATGGCAGAAAGTATGGGACCAATTATTTCTTTCTGTTATGTGGGGTGATTACACTGGAAAATGTCCTCCAAGGGAAATAGTGGCTTCTCTAGAAAAAAAAAAAAAAATTAAGCCCTATTATAGTTCAATCATTTCTTTCTTTCTTTTTTTTTTAAATTTATTTTACTTTAGGTGCATACTATATCTGGCATTTCTCCCCATGTTATCCCTCCCCACCCCTTCCTCCCTCCCCACCCCCTATTGTCTCTCTCCTACCCCCACCCACTGTCCCCAGTGTGTGATACTCCTCTCCCTGAGTCCACATGTTCTCGTTGTTCAACACCCACCTATCAGTGAGAACATACAGTGCTTGGCTTTCTGTTCTTTGGTCAGTTTGCTGAGAATGATGGTTTCCAGATTCATCCAAGTCCCTACAAAGGACACAAACTCATTGTTTTTTATGGCTGCGTAGTATTCCATGGTGTATATGTACCACAATAGTAACGGGAGACTTCAATACTCCACTGTTAATATTAGACAGATCAACGAGACAGAAAATTAACAAGCATATCCAGGACTTGAATGCAGAGTTAGACCAGGTGGATCTAATAGACATATACAGAATGCTCCACCCCAAATCCACAGAACATATATTTTTCTCAGCACCACATATCATATTTTTTAAATGTCTGGTTTTCAATAGAACCAAAAGTTGGTTCTTGAAAAATATATTTTTTTAAAATAATGAGTCTATCACTAGACTGAACAAAAGAAAAAGAAAAAAGACTCAAATTCCTAAAATCAGGAATGTTAGAGGGGACATTACTACTGGCATTACAGAAATAAAAGGTTATCGTAAGGAAATACTGAGAACATTTGTATGCTGAGAGGCTAGAAAACCCAGATAAAATGACAAATCTCTGAAAGACACAAACTACTAAAACTGACTCATGAAGATACAGGAAATCTAATCTTAGCCTTTTCGTTTATGACCTTGGGTTGATTATTTACTTTGCTTGAGCCTTAGTTCCCTGAGCTAGAAAATAAAGATAATAACATAATACTTGTGTCATAGCATTTAAATGAGATGGTGACTATAGAGAGGTTTTATTAGTTATATATTAGGCACTTTAATAAACAAAACTCTCAAGTCTTAGTAGCAACACACAATATTGTTTATTATTAAAAGCCACTTAGCAGGATGAGTGGGATGTTTTGCTTCACATTCAGGAACCTGAGATCTATCATCTTTAACATGTGCCTTTCATTATCAGCCTGAGCCTCAATATCCAGCCAATAAAATGAAGGAAGCATGGAGGAAGTGAGTTTGAAATATTTCGAGGTTTTTATTGATCTAGCAGGCAAGTCATTGTCATTAGCAATCATGATCTGCTTCAGATCACCTTGACTCTGTGGAGGCTTGCTGTTGGGCTATGTTAGAATTGCTCTATTTCAGTTTTGCCTTTATTGCTAGGACATATTCCTTATTCCTAGGTCGTGGTCCTGACTCACAGTTACCCTTCTGGGGTCTCAACTGAAAGCCTGGCACATTTACCAAGGTCTCGCTCCCTCTTGGCAGGACTTACATTCCTATCTTTGACTCCTGGGCCATATGACTGCTAAAACCTTCTCGGCTTTTTATTATAGTTTCAGTTGGTATTTTCTTCTGGTATTTTCTGTAGTCTTGCTCTTTGCATAAATCATTTAGGAGTCAGCTAGTAACTTGAGGGAAACTTGTATAAAGGTTTTAAGTTTCTTTCTTTGCAGTTTTCTCCTCTTGTGGGTATTTCCTCTTGAGTTCAGCCATTTGGCAACCTTGTACTCTTACCTCCCTCTCTTCTGTGTATTAAGGGTCCTTGGTACATACCACTTTCTGGTTGAACTATTCTTGGTATTACAATTTGGTAAATTTGGTAAAAACCAAATTGCTCTTAGGGAAAAGTCAGTATGAATGTGAAGCTCACTTCATGCATTACCCTTTTCTCAAGGATCATAAGCTCTCAAGTCTTTCCAGCATTGCTAATTTTTTTCCAACATTGCTTTTTTTTTTTTTTCTTTTTGAGACAGAATCTTTCTCTTTTGCCAGGCTGAAGTGCAGTGGCATGATCTCAGCTCACTGCAACCTCCATCTCCCAGATTCAAGCGATTCCCCTGTCTATTCCCCTGCCTCAGCCTCCTAAGTAGCTGGGACTACAGGCCCACGCCACCATGCTCGGCTGACTTTTTTTGTATTTTAGTAGAGACAGGGTTTCACCATGGCCATGATGGTCTCGATCTCCTGACCTCATGATCCACCCGCCTCGGCCTCCCAAAGTGCTGGGATTACAGGCATGAGCCACCGCCCCTGGCCAACATTGCTGATTTTTTCTGTCTTCAAACATGTGTTGTATATATTTTCCCAGTGCTTATTGTTGCTGTCAGTAGGTAAGTTAGTCTGACAGAGTTAATTAGTAGCAGAATTCAACCAGAAGTCCATCAGACAGTTGTTCTAAAGTTTCAGCAGGGAAATGCATTTTTAAAGTACAGACTCATGGTTCTTTAGCAGTATAATTCCTTCCAATTCCTAATAAATTTCTGATATTTTTCCTTTTAGGTAGTTCTATGAGTCATTTGCCATATTCAAAGTTCTTTCCTAGATTTAATTTTCTAGTCTGGTTCAATTCTTTTTTTCCTCATTTCCATGTCTCTCTCTTTCAATTTAATGGTGACTATACCTTGATAACATCAGGCTTGGAATGGGAAAGCCATGCTCTTAAACTGAATTTTTTCATAAAGATTGGTCTTAATTGGTCTTTGTTGATCAAAACGTTTCTTGGTTTTTAGCTGACAGTTTAGGGTCTAGAAGTGGAAGTTCACTTTTCCAGTCATTTGCAGCCCCAAACTTCTGGAATGTCTGTTTCATTTCTATTTGTAAATAGCCATTTCTCACCTGAGCTTATCTCCTTCACCTTATACTTTGTTAAGCAGTCAATAATAATACACACTTCTACTATTCTATAGTTTTCAAACCTTTTCCACTGGAGTTTCAGACTTTGCAGGCACATAGTCGAGTAAATGACTCTCAAACTACCACAGCGATAGACAGTAAGAACTGGCTTCTTCAATCTTCATTACATGCTTTGAACATGCCTTTAAGTATGGGAGACAGCATTTCTTAGGATTCCATTTCTTAGATTCCTTTGCTGTTAGGCTGCCAGGTAACATTTAGGTTCTGCCAATTACATGCACCCACATGAGATTTGGAAGGTGAAGTGAATGTCATAAATCAAAGCTACCATTCCACTATTTTGGCTATTTCTGCTGCAGACCCAATTTGGAGGAATTGAAATTATCTCTAGCAGCTGTGGCAAAGGTCTAGCAACTGATACTGAGTTCTGTGGCAGTCCAGAGTCAGGTTGGGACATCCTCTTGTTGGTACGAATTGTGCTAGAGATTGTGTGGCACGGGAGCTGGGAGTGACGTAGAGTTTTCCTTGAATTGCCAAGCAGCTTTTGGTGCTTATGGTAAGGGCACAAGTTCTTTTGACCCAGTACTGTAGTGTGACTTTAGGGGTAACTCGTGGAAGCTTATATTAGAGCCTATTTCATCAACCTTCCCAACAGCAGTGTGAGACATTTTATAACAGTAATACGCTTCTTTTTCTGACTAAACTTGCTAGAGTGGGTTAAGTTCTCTACAACTATTTCCAAATGATACAGTAGGTAACCTGATTTTTTTCTGTCAGAAAAGTTTTAGTACATTTTCTCTTTGTGTTCTAAAATTTTGCAACAATTTGTTCTAAATGTGGATTTTTTTTTTTAACTCATATGCTAAGCATTAGGTAAATCCTATTCTGCATACATATTTAAATCTTTGAGCCCAGGGAAATTTTCTTATATTATTACATTGATAATATCCTTCATTCTCTTTTCCTTTCCTCTCTAGATATCTTCCAATTGTTCTCTCTCACTCTTTCATCTTCTTTTTGTTCAAATTTCTTGGAGAATTCTTAAACTTTATATTTTATGACTTTTATTGACTTTTTCTTTTGGGACAGAGTCTCACTCTGTTGCCCAAGCTGGAGTGCAATGGCGCCATCTCCACTCACTGCAACCTCTTCTTTCAGGGCTAAAGTGATTTTCGTGCCTCAGCCTCCAGAGTAGCTGGTATTACAGGCATGTGCCACCACGCCCAGCTAATTTTTTGTATTTTAGTAGAGACGAGGTTTCACCATGTTGCCCAGGGTGGTCTCAAACTCCTGAGCTCAGGTGATCTGCCTGCCTCAGCTTCCCAAAGTGTTGAGACTACAGGTGTGAACCACCACACCTGGCCAGCATTTTTCAACTATTGTCTTTTTAATTTCTATGATTTCTTCTTTTTCATGCCATAGTGCTCTTATATTATGGATATAATCTTTTCTTGAATTTCTCCAAAGATTCTTTTTTTTTTTTTTTTTTTGAGACAGAGTCTCACCCAGGATGGAGTGCAGTACAAAGATTCTAATTAGAGATTTTTTTTTCCTTTGCAAAGTTTCCTTCTGTTTCTTGAACCATGTTGGTTTCTTTCAGTGTCATTCACAGTATTTTTTAATTTTAATATTTCTCTTTCTTATTTTAAACTTTCTTCAAATAAGTGATAATCCTTTATTTGTGTTCTTATTTGAATAATAAATTAATTGGTGGGTCATGTATATGGGTGGGACTTGCTGACTGTCAGGCTTACCTCAAGGGGAGCTAACCGTTTTGCTGGAAAAACCGTAAATACTAGAATGCCAAAATTTTGCTTTAGGGTTACATTCCTTCCCCTTCCCCTTCCCCTTCCCCTCCCTCCTCCCCCTCCCCTCCCCCTCTCCCTCCCCCCCCCTCCTCCTCCTTCTCCTTTCTTTTTAGACAGAGTCTCTCTCTGTTGCCCAGACTGGAGTGCAGTGACACAATCTCGACTCACTGCAACCTCCACCTTCTGACCTCCTGGGTTCAAGTGATTCTCCTGCCTCAGCCTCTTGAGTAGCTGGGATTACAGTCACATGCCACCACGCCTGGCTAACTTTTGTATTTTTAGTAGAGACAGGGTTTCACCATGTTGGCCAGGTTGGTTTCAAACTTGTGACCTTAGGTGACCCACCCACCTTGGTCTCCCAAAGTGCTGGGATTACAGGTGTGAACCACGGCGCCCAGTCTAGGACTCTTACATTTCTTTCTTTTCTTTCTTTTCTTTTCTTCTCTTCTCTTCTCCTCTCCTCTCCTCTCCTCTCCTCTCCTCTCCTCTCCTCTCCTCTCCTCTCCTCTCTCTCTCTTCTTTCTCTCTTTCTTTCTCTCTTTCTCTCTTTCTTTCTTTCTTTCTTTCTTTTCTTTCTTTTTCTTTCTTTATTTCTTTCTTGTTCTTTCTTTCTTTCTTCTTTCTTTCTTTCTTTTTGAGAAAGAGTCTTGCTGTATCACCAGGCTAGAGTGCAAAGGCGCCATCTCAGCTCACCGCAACCTACCTCTCCCTGGTTCAAGTGATTCACCTGCCTCAGCTTCCCGAGTAGCTAGGATTACAGGTGCCCGCCAGCATGCCTGGCTAATTTTTGAATTTTTATTTGGTGAATACAAAATACAATAATTTTGTATTCACCATGTAGGCCAGGCTGGTCTTGAACTCCTGACCTAGTTATCCACTCACCTCGGCCTCCCAAAGTGCTGGGATTACAGGCATGAGCCACCACACCCAGCAGGACTGTTACATTTCTTTAGAGAAGAAAAACACCTTTAACTTCTGTGTATGGGGGAATAGACACTTGGCTGTTTTATTTTTTTGCACGGAATTTCATATGAGCTGTTTTCCAATAGAGTAGCCACTAGCCACATATGGCTATTGAGCACTTGAAATGTGGCTAGACTTAATTCAGATGCATGGAAGTATAAAATATACACCATATTTTGAAGATTTAGTGTGCTCTCTCTCTATATATATATATGTATATATATCTCATTAGCAATTTTATATTGATTACATATTAAAATATTAGTGTCTTACATGTTAGTTAAATAAAATAGATTAAAAATTATTTCACTGTCAATATTTCACTGTCAATTATTTCATTATCAATTATTCACCATTGTCAATATTAGACAGATCAATGAGACAGAAAATTAACAAGGATATCCAGGACTTGAACTCAGACCTGGAACAAGCAGACCTAGTAGACATTTGCAGAACTCTCCACCCCAAATCCACAGAATGTGCATTCTTCTCAGCACCACATCACACCTGCTCTATGAGTGACCATACGGTTGGAGGTAAATCGCTCCTCAGCAAATGCATAGCATTTCACAGGTTTAAGTGAAATATTGGTTGACTGCTTGTTTGTTATCTTCCTCCCTTATTCCTTCCTGTCTCCATTGTCAAGCACAATTATTGGCATAAAAGAGGTTTTTAATACCCATTTTTAGACTGCACTCCAGCTTGGGCAATGCAGCAAGACTCTCGATCTCTCTCTCCCTCTTTCTCTCCCTCTTTCTCTCCTTCTTTCTCTCTTTCTTTCTTCTTTCTTTCCTTCTTTCTTTCTTTTCTTTCCTTCCTTCCTTCCTTCCTTCCTTCCTTCCTTCCTTCCTTCCTTCCTTCCTTTCTCTTTCTTTCTTTCCTTCCTTCCTTAAAAAAAAAATTATTTCACCTATTTCTTCTTACTTTTTTAAATTGGGCTACTAGAAAATTTAAACATATATATGACCTACAGTATCTATTGTTCAGTTTGAATAAAGCTTTCAATGATCTCTGTTTATAGTTCTATATCTTACTTCTGCCTTTTGTAATGCTAATACCTAGCATTCTGAAATCCTGAATATCTCTGGTGTTCTTTAAGTTTGCCAGTTTCCCATCTCAGCTATAACTCTTCCCAAGAATCCTTGGATTTTTAGCTTTTTCTGCCTGGCCCTAACAGTTACAGCCCGCCATTTGAATTGTTTTCTTAAAATTTCTTGAAATCTCTCATGTGCTGATATTATTCTTCTCATTATCTTTGTTATTTAGGTTTTATGCTTTTAAATCTTTGAAATATTATTTTAATGTAGATTCAGGAGGAAGAAGAGATAACATGGTGCCTCCTACATACTCTTTGACTTGTAAATTAAGCCTAGAGGACTTTCTGTAGGCTGTAAGTCCAGATATGTCCTCAGCACTACCTAGCACAGAGCACTGTGTGAACAGAAGAGATTCATTTAACTTCTAATAAATCTCACACTTGTATGAGAAAGAGATTGTAAAGTCAAGGTGACAATAATGACTTCTATTTGCTTATGATGGGAACAGCACCCTTTAGGGTTGTAATTAACCAAAACCAGCTGATTAAATAAGAAAAGGAAATTACTGGAAAAATATTAGGTAGCCTCTAGAGGACTGAAAAATCAGACTTGGGAGGCTTACAGGAACAGAGGGAGGCTAGGTACATAGACTCCTAGCCTGAGGCAAGCTGCCTAACCAGGCTGGTGAGGACAGTGCTACCACTCCACTGAGCTCAGCTGACACAGCCTGCACCAACGTGGGATGGTGCTTCTGGCAAGTCTGCCACTCAAAACTGGCAGCTGTTGCTCCCAAAACAGTCTTCCCTGACCATGCTTCCTTACACCACTAGCTTCTGAGTAAAAGTCGCTGGAGGAGTAGCTGATTATTAGAGCCTAAATCATGTGCCAGTGGAGGGTAGGAGAGCATGTAGTTGATATATTCTGCTACTATACAGTAATGGGAAGTTCGGCTTCCGCTTAAGATTTGTATGGCAGGGAATTCCTCAAACAGGAAAGAAGTTCAGATTCCAGGAAGGCAACAGGAATGACAAATGCCCATGGCAAGGCACATAGCCAATATCAGAATAAACTTTCAGCATAACTTAAAAATATAATAAGAATGTTTAGTACCTTTAAAATACATATTCTAGGCTGGGCACGGTGGTGCATGCCTATAATTCCAGCACTTTGGGAGGCCAAGGTGGGCAGATCACAAAGTCAAGAGATTGAGACCATCCTGGCCAACATGGTGAAACCTCGTCTCTACTAAAAGTACAAAAATTAGCTGGATGTGGTGGCCTGTGCCTGTAATCCCAGCTACTTGGGAGGCTGAGACAGGAGAATCGCTTGAACTCAGAAGGCAGAGGTTGCAGTGCACCAAGATAGCACCACTGCACTCCATCCTGGCGACAGAGCGAGACTCTGTCTATATATATATATATTCTAATTGTAGTAATTGCAAAATGCCAAGGCAAATAGGCTATGAGATCCATAGCAAGATATCATCTGTTAGGGAAAAGACAAAAAATTCTGAAGAATTTGAAGGAAGAATCAATATTGATTGGTCCCACTTTTTACACAATGCAGACATCCTTTCCCAAGGTCTATTCAACACAACAATATTTGGGGAGCTTATTGAGATAAGGTTTTATTCTGACTCTGAACTGTTAGAAGTAGAATGTTAGAAATTTCTTTCTTAGGTAAGATAAAGTCTTCCGCCTTTATTTATTTATTTATTTGACAGATTTTCACTTTTATCACCCAGGCTGGAGTGCAGTGGCGCAATCTCAGCTCACTGAAACCTCCACCTCCCTGGTTCAAGTGATTCTCCTCCCTCAGCCTCCCAAGCAGCTGGGATTACAGGTATGTACCACCATGCCTGGCCAAAACCTTCCTCCTTTATAATATCCACCCATGAGTTTTAGATCTGATGGCTCTAGTTATTCAGAGTAGAATATAGTAGCTTAAAGTTTTGTCTGGCCGAGAGAAGTGGCTCACACCTGTAATCCCAGCACTTTGGGAGGCTGAGGCAGATGCACCAACTGAGGTCAGGAGGTTGAGACCAGTCTGGCCAACATAGTGAAATCCCATCTCTACTAAATATACAAAAATCAGCTGGAAATGATGGCATGTGCCCATAGTCCCATCTACTGGGGAGGCTGAGACAGGAGAATTGCTTAAACCCAGGAGGCAGAGGTTGCAGTGAGCCAAGTTAGCACCACTGCACTCCAGCCTGGGAGACAGAGTGGGACTCTGTCTCAAAAAAAAGGAAGTTTTTTCTGTAGTCCCTATTTGTTTCTTACTAACTGGATGACTTAATTCTTGTTTTCTACATCTGGAAAATGAGGAGTATAACAGTACCTACCCCTAAAGAGTTATTGTGAGGAATAGTGCAATAATTAGCAGTTAGGTGAGTAACTGGCACATAGTGTGCATTCAATAATTTGTGACAACGATCACTTATTAGATGATGATGGTGATGATGGCTGAGGAGAGCAAAGATCACCTGGTGGCCATCAAACAGACCATCCAGAGGCAAAATTCCTTAACTGAGGAATTCAGTAGCAATTAGACTTCCCTATTACCTAAAGCAGGCATCTGATTCCAGATGTCTTTTCCAAAAATGTATAAGTACTAGAATTTATATACATCTCCAGAATGCATGCATGTCGAGATTGTTGTACAACCCTTGCTAACACCAAAATATCTACAAATGTAATCATTTGTCATGACTTACTTGGCTAATACGGTTTAAATTACTCTTACACTCCCACTTGAAGGTCCATAAATACCCCTAAGGAAAAATTCACTGTGGTGTGCTCAGTCCTCTTTTGCTGAGGTGCCCTGCTGCGCCCTCCTGCAGCATTCTTTTTATCTCATAAAACTGCCATTGCAAAATTATAACTGAGACAGTAAAAGAGATCTGACCAACTCCTAGCCTGGGGACTGCCTTTGTAGGACTAACAGATTAGGCACAAGAGTAGAAATTATGGTTTAGGAGTCATGCAGCTGGAGGCTATAAGATTCTGACCCTCCCTAAACTATTCCTAAAATCAGTGCTTGAGGTATTTTGCAGAACCTGCACTTAATGGATGAGCTGGCACCACCCAAATCCATAAAACTACTCATCTGATCTTGTGACCTCCACCCACGAATTACTTAGCACAAGAGGACAGCTTCAACTCCCAATGATTTCATCTCTGACCCAACCAACTAGCACTCTTGACTCACTGGCCTTCCCCCATACACCAAATTATCCTTAAAACCTCTGTTCCCCAAATGCTCAGGGAGATTGATTTGAATAATAATAAAACTCCGAACTTCTGCGCAGCCGGTTCTGTGTGAATTACTCTTTCTCTATTGCTATTCTCCGGTCCTGATAAATTGGCTCTGTCTAGTCAGTGGGCATCAGGGTCTACCTATCAGGCAATTATACTAATAAAACTTTCCTTTTCAAATCTATACTGTTGTTGGTAAATTCTTAACAACCCATAAGTCGATGACTTTCCAATGCCGGGACTCTGACACCCTGCTGGGCATCTTGGTGGCCTGTATGGAGACTTTACTGAAAATTTCCCTTTTTCTTTCTCACTGCTTCCCTTGGTGGGCTGGTTCTTTACTCATGGTGCTGCAGGAGCGGCCGCGAGAAACAGATCTCTCGGACACCGAATATTTGGAGGAAGGAGTTTATTCCGCCAGGAGCCAGGTGGCATATTTGCCTAATATCCAAGCTCGCCTAACAAAGGAAGGTTCCTTCTTTATATAGGCTTATACTTTAGGTGTTACACGTGGAAGAATCTTAGATTTATAGCTTAACATATGAAAAAGCGTCTCTGTTTACAGTCTTAGGAATTACATATGAAAAGGACTTCAGTTTACCGTCTTAGGAATGAAAAACGGGAAGTTGATCTGAGATGCCTGGGTCTCCCTCTTCAATGGGAATTCATCAATTCAAGGTCAAATCCCTGGCTGAGGCCACTCTTTGGTGGGATCCTGAAGCCCTATAGAAGGGATATCTGTCTGTCACTGTTCTTAGAGGTGAGAGACTGGCCAGGGTTCTTTTCTATTTTTTGACTGCCAGTGAGCCAGCTTGAATACTCTTTGGTATTTGAGGATTTCTGGCCGAGGGCACTCCCTGGTGTTACCCAAAGGCCAAGATAAAAGGACAAATTTGCCATTGCCTGTCAGGGTGACAAGTCCACTTTCACTTTAATGCTTTGTAAACTGTGCCTTGGAAATGAGTAGCAGCAACCTCCTCAACTCTGCGCAGACAAGCTCCGCTGGTGGTGCACCCAATTTTGAATTCAACTTCATCACAGACACTGCATTATAAGTTATGGTGAGTTTTCCTTCACATTAGGTTTGAGCTGACCACCTAAACAAGGGCAAGCCCTCTATCCATGGTGGGATGTCCCTGAATAGAGGGAGACAAAAGGAGGCCCTAGGGATCTTGCAGTCCCTTACCTAAACCCAACATGGGTTCAATCCATTCTTCAATTAATTCCTACTTACCCTTAGGTTGTATGCTTAAAAATTAATCCCATTTTGACCCACAAACTCTCAGAAAGAAGCTTATAATTTTCTTTTTTATTCAGACGTTCCATATGTTCAGGTCTTTTGGGCTTTATCCCAAAACCCAAATATGTACAAATTGTCACGCATGCTTCCAAGGAACTTCCTCTCTCCCTGATTCTGATGTCTTAGATGATCCTTCCTTTTGCCTGCCACACTTTTCTCAGCCTGTTCCCACTTCACCTACACCCTCTCCAACTGCTCCCTCCCCCAGTAAGCCCCCTATCCCACAGCCATACTTTACCTTCCTTACTTACATACTGGCATGGGAATCACAAATGCCACTGGCACAGAGTCTTCAGAAAATCCCTGAAATGTTTTGCCTCTCTGCAAGGTGGCAAATGGAGATTTAAAAGCAATTTGAGTTCGTGTCCCTGTTTCAATGTCTGATCTTTCACAAATTCAATCCAAGTTGGGTTCATTTAGTCAGGATTCCTCTAAGTTTATTCAAGAATATCAGGTTTTAACTGTTGCCTTTGATTTAACCTGGCAAAACATATTTGTGGTAATAACTACTTTCTGTTCCCATGAAGAAAAGTCCCGAATATGGTCTTTGGCTAGAGCTTAGGCAGATGAAGCTCATGCTTGTAATCCTAATGAAAATACAGCTGGGGCAGAAGCTGTCCCCGACACAGAACCCAACTGGCAATATCAGGCTGCTGATGCCAGCCCAAACAGAGGCAGGGGCAGACAAGATTATATGATAACTTGCTAATTGGAAGGAATGAAAAAGTCTGTAATAAAACCTGTTAATTTTTCTAAACTGCAAGAAATCACTCAGGAGCCATCTGAGAACCCTACCCCTTTCCAAGTTCGGGAAGGTGAAGGCCATGCATAAATACAGAAATTTAGACTCTGAAAGCCCTGAGGGTTAATCCACTCTGACCATACATTTTACAAGTCAGGCTTCCCCAGGCATTAGACAAAAACACAAAACATTAGAGCAAGGCCCACAAACTCCCTTTCCTACTTAATTAAATTGCAGCCTTTAAGGTTCTCAATAACTGAGAGGAAACGTCAAAAATAAAAAATGCTCAACTGGAGGAGGAAAAATGCCGTCACCAGCTAATTACATGGCAACCGCATCTTTTTTGTTAGCTAGTAACCCCATGGCTAGACCCTATAATACTAACAGAACTGAGGCCTGTCTTTACTGCATGAATCCAGGATACTGAAATAGAGAACACAAACCTCCAGGTTACAAGCTGCCCCCAGGACCCTGTCCTCATTGCAAACAAGAGGATCATCTGAAGGGCCAGTGTTCCTGTCTCCCTCATGAGGGGGGCCACCTCTTCCTTCTGGGCTGTCACAGTCACAACCTTGCCAACCTACCCAACAAGAGGGTTCTACAGAATAAGGACTAGAGCAAGGGCAAGGGCAAGGACAAGCACCTCTAACTTCTTTCCCAGATTATGATCAAGCCTCTGAAAGTCATCCTCTAGGTTACAGATGGGGCCTTGAGGCCATCTGGGCACCATCTTTTCCACCTCTATGGATGAGTCTCAGCCAAATCTAATTGTGACTGAACAACAGGTAATGTTTATCGTAGATCGGGGCCAGTTATTCAGCTTTAAACGGTTACTGTGGCCCAATGTGCAGTGCTCCATTTTCCTCACTGGTGTTAATGGAAAACCCCAGTGGGGTTGTTTCACATCTCCACTCCCTAGTTAAATGGAAGGTTATTCCTTTACTCACTCCTTTTTAGTCCTGCAAAGCTGCTCTGTCAATATTAGGTCATGACTTACTCACAAAATTACAAGCTAATTTATAGCTAAGGCCCCCAACTTCTATCTGTATTAACACACTTCACCAAAAGAGCTGCTACTGTCTGTAAAACCTCACATTCTAGAACAAGTGCCACTTGAGGTCTGGAATATCTCTCTACCTGGCCACTCAATATCAGCTACTCCTGAGGTTATTCAGTTTAAAAATTCCCATAAATTCCCAATAAACCCCTGAATACCCTTTGAAACCAGAAGCATGAAAAGAGTTGAATCCCTGAATAACAAAAGTTTTAACCCATGGATTATTGTGTCCATGCAACTTACCTTGCAACACTCCCATTTTAGCTGTAAAGAAACCAGATGACTCCTACTAACTAGTAAAGGATCTTAGAATTATTAATGAAGCTGTTTTACCTATTTATTCTATTGTCCCAAATCTGTACACCCTTTTTGAACAGATTCCCCCCACCACAGCTTAGATTACTGTGCTTGAGCTTAAGAATGCCTTTTTCTGCATTCCTATACACCCAGAGAGCCAATCTTTGTTTGCATTTGAATGGCAAGACTGAGATACACAAATCACTCAATAGTTAACTCGGTCAGTTCTGCCACAGGGATTCAGAGATAGTCCCCACTTTTTTCGGACAGGCCCTAGCTCAGTACTTGTCCTCCCTGAAGCTTTTTCCAGATAGCAGTCTGTTCCAGTATGTGGATGACCTACTATCTGTCGTCCTAACAAGGCTATTTCAGACCAAGATATAGTATCAGTACTAAACAAACCTGCTGATTATGGGTACAAAGTATCTTCTTCTAAGACACAAATATCCACACAGAGAGTTCAATCTTTGGGGTCCTATTTTAACCTCTGGTACAAAAAGCTTCTCCAGTAGTACTCATAAAGATCTTATCCTAAACATCATACTCCAGTAACTAAACAACAGCTGCCGTCCTTTTGAATATGGATAGGTGTTGCAGAAGATGAATTCCGTCCTCTGGATTAATAGCAAAACCTTTACATGAAGCCCTCAAGGGAACTGAAGAACAGCCTCTATCCTGGACTAATGATAGGAAGCATGTTCTCAATAAAGCTTGTCTAACCTGTGGCCCACGGACTGCATGTGGCTCAGGAAGGCTTGGTATGCAGCCCAGTGCAAATTTATAAACTTTCTTGGAACATTATGAGATTTTTTTCACAACTTTTTTCCTTTTGTTAGCTCATCCACTATTGCTATGGTTAGTGTATTTTATGTGTAGCCCAAGACAATTCTTCTTTCAATGTGGCCCCGGGAAGCCAACAGATTGGACACCCCTGGCAGTCTAAACACTTTTTGTTTTTTTAAGACTGAGTCTTGCTTTGTCACCCAGGCTGAAGCGCAGTTGTATGACTTTGGCTCACTGCAGCCTCCACCTCCCAGGTTCAAGCAATTCTTATGCCTCAGGCTCCCAAGTATCTGGGATTACAGGTGCATGCTACCATTCCTTGCTAATTTTTTGTATTTTTAGTAGAGACAGGGTGCTGCCATGTTAGCCAGGCTAGTGCTGACCTCAAGTGATCTGCTGGCCTTGGCCTCCCAAAGTGCTGGGATTATAGGCATGAGCCACTTCGCCCTGCCAAGTCTTAACACTTTAAAACAGGCTTTTATCTCAGCCCTAGCCTTAGCCCTATGAAACCTGACCAAGCCTTTCTTGTTGTATGCACACAAATGAAGGGGAAGAGCTTTGGGAGTCTTAGTTTAAGATCTGGAGTCCTCTAATTTGCCCTATAGCATATTTTCAAGAACTTGAAACCTAGTATCCCAGAGATGCCCCCCTTCCTACTTAAGAGCCTTAGCAGCAGTGACCATTTTAGTCCAGGAGTCCTCAAAAATATATTACCTTCCCCTCTTGGGCTCTTATCATTTTTTGGCACTGCTATTAATGATAATTATTTAAACCCTTTTCAAGCTTTGGCCCTATCCCACCTTGATAATTCTCTTCATTATTGTGATTGCACTCTGAGAAAAACAGCTCTCACACAAATCACTGCCTTGAACATAACTTCCAATCCAGAATTTCATTCTAGAAGAACAAAAGCCCTAGGACTTATTGTGGCTGGAGTTGTGGAAACTATCACAACTCTTGCCCCTTGAGGAGGTTCTACTTAATGTGAAATCACCCTGTGGGGACTTACTGCGAAATCACCCTATGGGGACTTACTGCCTGCCTTGAAATAGCCTTAGCAAAAACTGGTGCAAGTCTATTGATACTAGAGAAGTCTTAGACTCACCAGCAGTAATGGTGTTTTGTTGCTGTTGATGTTGGAGAAGGAGTTTCATTCTTGTCACCCAGACTGGAGTGCAGGGGCACAATTTCCGCTCACTGTGACCTTTGCCTACCACCATACTCAGCTAATTTTTGCATTTTTAGTACAGACAGGGTTTCACCATGTTGGTTAGGCTGTTCTTGAACTCCTGATCACAGGTGACCTCATAATGATGATTATGATGATAGCGAGTCCAAAGTAAAAAGTCAGCTGCCATGGAAATTCAGCATGATAATGGAAAAAGAACATTGAACTTTCAGTTGTGTTTTTTTTTTTTTTTTTTTTTGAGATGGAGTCTCACTCCATTGCCCAGGCTGGAATGCAGTGACCTGATCTGTGATGGCTATGAGGTTCAACTTCTTCTTGAGAAAAGAAGAAGAAAAAAAAAACTTCTTCTTGAGAAAAAAAAAGAAGAAGAAGAAAAAACTAAGGTGTGAACCTTAGTTACCACCCCAGCCACAGAACGGTAGAACAGCAGGTGGGCTCTTGGGGTCTCCAGTTCTAGAACTTGACTTTTAGATGGCATTTCTGGACCAGCCCTGAGCCAGAGTGGAGCCCACTGCCCTGAAGGGTGAGTCCCAGGCCAGGAAACATTCACCACCAGCTGACTTAAGAGCCCTGGGGCCTTCAGGGAACACTGGTGGTAGTCTGGCAGTGCTCCTCATGGGCTTGTGGTGGCAGTGACCACAGGGTGAGGCTTGTCTGCACTTGGAAAGCAGAGGGAAGAGTGGGAAGGACTGCATCTTGTGGTTGAGTTATAGCTCAGCCACAGTACAGCAGAGCACCAGGTAGCCTTCTAAGGCTTTTGACTCTAATCCCTGGCTCCTGGACAACACCTCTGACCCACTTGGGACCTGGGGAACTTCACAGGCCTGAAAGGAAGGACACATGCCTGGCTGTCTTTGCTACCTGCTGATTGTAGAGCCCCAAGGCCTTGAGCAGAGATAGGCAGTAGTCAGGAAGTAGATATAGCAGAGGCCTTGAGTGAGACCTAGTGCTATGCTGGCTTCAAGTCTTACCCAACACAGTGTTGTGGCCACAAAAATGCTTGTGTCACTCCATCTCCAGCTTCTGGTTGCTCAGAACAGAGAGAGATGTCATTTGTTTGGGAGAAAGTAAGGGAAGAGAACAAGTCTCTGCCTCTTAATCTAGATAATTATCCTGGATCTTGTCTAAGATCTTGTCCTGGAACCATTTTGGTAGTACCTATACGAGTCTGCAAGAACCACAGTGTTACTGATGCCCCATAAAACAGACACAGCTTAGATCACAACACTCAAGTCTTTTCAAATATCTGGAAAGCCATCCCAAGAAAGGATGGGTACAAATAAGCCCAGACAGTGACCACTACAATAAATACCCAACTCTTTAATGCTCAGACACAGACAAACCTCGACAAGTATCAAGATAATCCAGGAAAACATGACTTCACCAAATGAACTAAATAAGGCACCAGGGACCAATCCTGGAGAAACAGAGATATGTGACTTTCCAGACAGAAAATTTAAAACAGCTGTGTTTAAGAAACTCAAAGAAATTCCATTTAAAACAGAGAAGGAATTCAGAACTCTATCAAATAGATCTAACCAAGAGATTGAAATAAGGAGGAAGCAGAAATTCTACAGCTGAAAAATGTAATTGGCATACTGAAGAGTGAAGAGTACATCAAAGTCTTTTGATAGCAGAATTGATCAAGAAGAAGAAAGAATTAGTGAGCTTGAAGACAGGCTATTTGAAAATACGCAGTAAGAAGAAACAAGAGAAAAAAGAGTAAGAAACAAAGAACCACTTCTAAAGGATCTAGAAAATAGCCTCAAAAGGGCAAATCTAAGAGTCATTGGCCTTAAAGAGGGAGAAAGAGATAATAGAAAGTTTGTTCAAAGGGGTAATAACAGAGAACTTCTCAAACCTAGAGAAAGATATAAAGAAGACTTACTTCAGGGAATTTAATAATCAAGCTCCCAATTATCAAGGATAAGGAAAGGATTCTAAAAGCAACAAGAAGAAAGAAACAGATAACATACAATAGATTTCTAATATGTCTTGCAGTGGACTTTTCAGTGGAAACTTTATAGTCTGGGAGAGAGTGGTGTGATATATTTAAAGTGCTGAAGGAAAATAAAAAAACCTTTTACCCTAGAATAGTATATCCAGTGAAAATATTCTTCAAACATGAAGGAGAAAGTATTACTTTCCTTTGGTTTCTCAGTATGTTTTCATCAACACTGTACTTGTCCTACAAGTATGGTTTCATCAACGCCTTTAGCATTTCTTGTTCTACAAGAAATGCTAAAAGAAGCACTTTATTCAGAAAGAAAAAGACATTAATGAGGAATAAGTAATCATGTGAAGGTATAAAGTTCACTGGTAATAGTAAGTACACAGAAAAACATGGAATATTATTACACTGTAACTGTGGTGTGTAACCTATTCTTATCCTAAATAGAAAGACTAAATGATGAACCAATAAAAAATAATAACTAAAATTTTTCAAGACATGGACAGTACAATAAGGTATAAATGGAAATGACAAAAAGCTAAAAAGTGAAGAGACAAAGTTAAGGTGTGGAGTTTTTATTAGTTTTCTTTTTGCTTGCTTGTTTACACAAACAGTGTTAAGTTGTTATCAGTTTAAAATAATGGGTTACAAGATAGTAGTTTTAAGCTTCTTGGTAACCTCAAACCAAAAAAAATGCAACAGATACATTCAAAAAAGCAAGAAATTAAATCATATTACCAGAGAATATCACCTTCACTACAGGAAGACAAGAAGGAAAAAAAGAAGGATGAGAAGACCAGAAAACAAACAACAAAATGGTTGGAGTAAGTCTTATCAATAATAACATTGAATGTAAATGGAGTAAATTATAAAGACAGAGTGGTAGAATGGGTGCAAAACAAGACCCATTGATCTGTTACCTATAAGAAACACACTTCACCTATAAAGACACACATGATCAAAAATGAAGGAATGGAAAAAGATTTCCATGCCCATGGAAACCAAAAAAGAGCAGGAGTATTTATACCCATATCAAACAAAATAGATTCCAAGACAAAAGCTATAAGAAGAGACAAATACGGTCACTATGTAATGATAAAGGGGTCAATTCAGTAAGAGAATATAACAATTTTAAATACATGCACCCAACACTGAAGCACCCAGATATATAAAGCAAATATTATTAGAGCTAAAGAGAGAGATAGGCTCCAATACAATAACACCTGGAGACTTCAACACCACACTTTCAACATTGAACAGATCTTCCCAACAGAAAATAATCAAAGAAACATTGGATTAATCTGCACTATAGACCAAATGGATCTAATTAGATATTTACAGAACACTTCATCCAATGACTGCAGAATACACATTCTTTTCTGCAGCACATATGTTATTCTTAAGGATAGACCATATGTTAGGTCAAAAAACAAATCTTAAAACATTCAAGGCCAGGCATGATGGCTCATACCTGCAATCCCAGCACTTTTGGAAGCCAATACGAGCAGATCACCTGAGGTTAGAAGTTTGAGACCAGCCTGGCCAACATGGTGAAACCCCATCTCTACTAAAAATACAAAAATTAGCCAGGCATGGTGGCACACACTTATAATCCCAGCTACTCAGGAGGCTGAGGCACAAGAATCACTTGAACCTGGGAGGAAAAATTACAGTGAGTCTGAGATCCTGCTGCTGCACTCTAGCCTGGGTAACAGAGTGAGACTCCATCTCAAAAAATAAAAATAAAAATTGAAATAATATCAAGCATCTTCTCTGACCATGACAGAATAAAACTAGAATTTAATAACAACAAAAAATTTGGTAATCATGCAAATAAATGGAAATTAAACAATATGACCCTGAATGACCAGAGGGACAATGAAGACATTAAGAAGAAAACAAAAAATTTCTTGAAACAAATAATAATGGAAATACAACATACCGAAACCTGTGGTTTACAGCAAAAGCAGTACTAATAGAGAAGTATATATATATCTGTAAGTGCCTACATCAAAGAAGAGAAGAAAACCTTCAAATAATCTAAGGATGCATCTTAAAGAATTAGAACAGCAAGAGCAAACCAAATCCAAAATTAGTAGAAGAAAAGAAATAATAAAGATTAGAGCAGAAATAAATGAAATTGAAATAAAAAAGTACAAAAGGTCAATAAAACAAAAAGTTGGGGTTCTTAAAAGTTAAGCAAAATTAATAAGCTTTTTGCCTAACTAAGATCAAAGAGAGCAGGTCAAAATAAATAAAATCAGAAATGGAAAAGGAGACATTACAACTGATACTGCAGAAATTCAAAGAATCATTAGTGGCTACTATGAACAACTATATGCCAATAAATTGGAAAATCTAGAAGAAACTGACAAATTTCCAGACACATACCACCTACCAAGATTGAACCAAGAAGGAATCCAAAGCCTGAACAGACCAATAAGAAATAATGACATGGAAGCTACACCAAAAAATCTTCCAGTAAAGAAAGACTTGATGGCTTCACTGCTGAATTCTACAAAACATTTAAAGAACAACTAGGGGCCGGGCGCGATGACTCACGCCTGTAATCCCAGTACTTTGGGAGGCCGAGGTGGGTGGATCACGAGGTCAAGAGATCGAGACCATCCTGGTCAACATGGTGAAACCCCGTCTCTACTAAAAATACAAAAAATCAGCTGGGCATGGTGGCGCATGCCTGTAATCCCAGCTACTCAGGAGGCTGAGGCAGGAGAATTGCCTGAACCCAGGAGGCGGAGGTTGCAGTGAGCCGAGATCGCACCATTGCACTCCAGCCTGGGTAACATGAGTGAAACTCCGCCTCAAAAAAAAAAAAAAAAAAAAAAAAAAAAAAAAGCCCAAAAAAAAAAAAAAAAAAAAAAAAAAAGAACAACTAAAAAAAAAAAAAAAAAAAAAAAAAGAACAACTAATATCAATACTACCCAATTTATTCCCAAAAAATAGAGGCGGGAATACTCATAAACTCATCCTATGAAGTAAGTATTACCCTGATAGCAAAACCAGACAAAGACACAACCAAAAAAGAAAACTCCAGGCCATCTCTGATGAATATTGATGCAAAAACTCTCAATAAAATACTAGCAAACTGAATTCTACAATACATTAGAAAGATCATTCACCATGACCCAGTGGGATTCATCCCTGGGATGCAAGGATGGTTCAACATATGCAAATAAATCAATGTGATACATCATATCAAAGAATAAAGGAAAAAAAATCATATGATTACTTCAATTGATGCTGAGAAAACATTTGATAAAATTCAACATCCCTTCATGATAAAAACCCCTAAAAAAACTAAGTATAGGAGGAATACAGTTCAACATAATGGTTATATATGTCAGACCATCAGACAAGAGAAAGATATAAAAGGCACCAAACAGGAATGAAATAAATCAAATTATCCTTATTTGCAGATGATACAATCTTATGTTCAGAAAAACCTAAAGACTCCACTAAAAAATTATTAGAACTGATAAACAAAATTCAGTCAAATTGCAGGATACAAAATCAACATACAAAAATCAGTAATGTTTCTATATGTCAACAGTGAACAATGTGAAAAATAATCCCATTTATAATAGCTATAGATAAAATTAAATACCTATGAATTAACCTAAGGAGTAAAAGATCTCTATTATGAAAACTATAAAACACTGATAAAAGAAATTGAAGAGAACACCAAAAAATGGAAAAATTGTCTATGTTCATGGATTGAAAGAACCAATACTGTTAAAATGTCCATACTGCCTAAAGCAATCTACAGATTCAATGTAATTCCTTTCAAAATACCAATGACATTCTTCACATAAATAGAAGTAACAATCCTACAATTTATAATGGATCCACAAAAAACCCAGAATAGCCAAAGCTATCCTAAGCAAAAGGAACAAAACTGGAGGAATCAAATTACCTGACTTCAAATTATACTATAGTGCTAAAGTAAACCAAAACAGCATGGTCTTGGCTTAAAAACAGAACAATGGAACAGAATAGAGAACACAGAAACAAAACCACATACCTAAAGTGAACTTGTTTTTGACAAAGGTGCCAAGAACATACATTGCAGTAAAGACAGTGTCTTTAATAAATGGTGCTGGGAATAATGGATATCTGTGTACAGAAGGATGAAACTAAAACCCTATCTTTCACCATACAGAAAGATCAAATCAAAATGGATTAAAGAATTAAATCTAAGAACTCAAACAAAGAAACTTCTATAAGACAACATTGGGGAAATGCTCTAGGACATTAGTTTGGGCAAACATTTCTTGAGCAATATTCCACAAACACAGGCAACTGAAGCCAAATGGACAAATGGGATCACATCAAGTTAAAAATCTTCTGCACAGCCAAGGAAACAAACAACAAAGTGAAAAGACAACTCACAGAATGGGAGAAAATATTTGTCAAATACCCATATGACAAGGGATTAACAACCAGAATATAAAAGGAGCTCAAATAACTCTATAGGGAAAAATCTAATAATCTGATCAGGCCAGGCCTGGTGGCTCATGCCTATAATCCCAGTACTTTGGGAGGCCGAGGCAGGCGGATCACCTGAGGTAAGGAGTTCGAGATCAGCCTGACCAACATGGCGAAACCCCGTCTCCACTAAAAATACAAAAATTAGCTGGGACTGGTGGCACACACCTGTAATTCCAGCTACTCAGGAGGCTGAAACAGGAGAATCGCTTGAACCCAGGAGGCAGAGTTTGCAGTGAGCTGAGCTCCTGCCATTGCACTCCAGCCTCAGTGACAGAGAAAGACTCTGTCTCAAAAAACAAAACAAAACAAAAAAAACTGATCAAAAAAATGGGTAAAACATTTGAATTGACATTTCTCAAAAGAAGACATACAAGTGGCAAATAGGCATATAAAAAAGTGCTCAACATTATTGCTCATCAGAGAATTGCAAATCAAAACTACAGTTAGATATATTTCACCTCAGTTAAAATGATTTCTATGAAAAATACAGGCAATAACAAATGCTGGTGAGAATGTGGAGAAAAGGGAACCCTCGTACACTGTTTGTGGGAAGGTAAGTTAGCACAACCACTATGGAGAACAGTTTAGAAATTCCTCAAAATGCTAAAAATAGACCTATTATGTGATCCAGCAATCCCACTTCTGGGTATATACCCAAAAGAAAGGAAATCAGCATATTGGAGAGATATCTGCACTCCCATGTTTGTTGCAGCACAATAGCCAAGATTTGGAAACAGCCTAAGTGTCCATCAACAGAGAAATGGATAAAGAAGTTGTGGTACATATGCACAATGAAGTACTCATAAAAAGGAATGGCTTTTGTCATTTGCAACAACATAGATGGACTGGAGATCATTATGTTAAGTGAAATAAGCCAGGCACAGAAAGACAAACATCACATGTTCTCACTTGTTTGTGTGATCTAAAAATCAAGACAATTGAGCTTATGGGCATAGAAAATATGAAGATGGGTATCAGAGACTGGGGAGGGTCTTTATTTTTTTTTTTACAAAAACAGAAAGAATGAAAAAGATCTAGTATTTGATAGCACAACAGGGTGACTATAGCCAATAATAATTTAACTGCACATTTTAAAATAACTAGGAGTATAATTAGATTGTAACACAAAGACTAAATGCTTGAGGGATGAATACTACATTCCACATGATGTGATTATTACAAATTGCATGTCTGTATCAAAACATCTCATGTACCCCATAAATATATATACCTAGTATGTACCCACAAAAATAAAAAATAAATTAAAAATTAATAAAGACTAATACATAAAGTATGCAAAACCATGTTGTGAACTTTGCCTTGCTGTTGAAAGGCACTGAATACATTCTTTTTTTCCCCCTTAGCCAATGTAATATTAAAGACTATCTTTTCTTAAAAAAAAAAAAAAAAAAAAGCAGGGGCAGGGTTTGAGAGGATTGACTCAAACTTTTGAAAAAATTTCTACTTTGAGTCAAATGCTACCAAATGGCCTTGCATACTATGGATAAATATTTTGTGAAAGGAAGAGTCAATAAATGTGGCAAACTTCATACTTGTCTGATTTTAAGAAATTGCCGCAGCCACCCTAACCTTGAGCGAACACCACCTTGGTCAGCAGCCATCAACATCGAGGCAACACCCTCCACTAGCAAAAAGATTAAGACTAGCTGAAGGCCCAGATGATTGTTGACATTTTAAAGCAATAAAGTATTTTAAATTAAGGTATGTACATTGATTTTTTTAGACATAATGCTATTGCACACTTAATAAACTGCAGTAGAATGTAAATATAACTTTTTTTTTTTGAGATAGAGTCTTTCTCTGTCACTCAGGCTGTGTGTAGTGGCAAGATCTCAGCTCACTGCAACCTTCGCCTCCTGAGTTCAAGTGATCCTCCTGCCTAAGCCTCCCAAGCAGCTTGGACTACAAGTGCACACCACCAGGCCCAGCTAATTTTTGTATTTTTAGTAATGACAGGATTTCACCATGTTGGCCAGGCTGGTCTCGAACTCCTGACCTTGTGATCTACCTGCCTTGGGCTCCCAAAGTGCTGGGATTACAGGCATGAGCCACTGTGCCCAGTCATGTAACTTTTATATGCACTGGAAAGCCAAAAAATTGTGTTATTCAATTTATTGCAATATTCATTTCATTACTATGGTCTGGAATGAAATCTTCAAAAGCCTGGATGTAAGCTGTGCATACTGAAGAGCAGGCAGTGTATGCAGTGTGGATCTGCTGGACAGAGGATCATTCATGTCCTAAGCTGGTTGGAGCAGGAGGAAACAAGATTTTATCACACTAATCAGAACAATGCAAAATTTAAATTTTACCAATTGTTTATATCTGGAATTTTGCATTTAATATTTTCAGACCTCCTTTGACTGCAGGTAACTGAAACTGTGGAAAGTGAAACCGTGTATAAGCGGAGCTACTGTATCTACTGTATACCTTACCTAACTCCTATAGGAAACTAAAAAGGGAAAGAAACTGTTTCTTCTGTGCAATCAACATTTCCAACATTTCTGTAACCAAATGTATCGGGGTGTTCCCACACTGATCAGTTCTCAGGCACCAGCTGGCATCGTACATGTCAATTCAATTCTGACACTATCTACCTGGAGTTAGTGTCAGATCCCACATGGTTAAGAGTTCAATCCCATAAGACTGCTCCCACATTCAGATGACAATTGCAAGTACTGAGTCCCTAGGACACCCACACTTCTGTCTTACAGAATGCAAGATTTGGATGCAAATCAGGGTTCCACCAACCCTCTCCTCATGTTCATTAATTTGCTACGATAGCTCACAGAACTTGGAAGCATGCTTGCCGGTTAAGTATAAAGGATTTGATGAAGAACACAAATGAACAGTCAGATGAAGAAGTATACAGGGCAAGGTTCAGAAGGGTCCTGTGCTAGGGCACTTCCATCCCTGTGGAGCTGGGCTGCATCACCTTCCTGGCATATGATGTTTTCACCACCTTGGAAACTTTTCCAAGACTGTACTGTAGGGATTTTTATGGAGGCTTCATCACGTAGGCATAATTAATTCTTAACTCAACATCCTGTCCTCTCCTCTCCCCTTCCTGGATAATGGCTGGGGCTAAAAATTCTAAGCTTCTAATCATGTCTTAGTCTTTCTGGTGACCATCCCCTATGCTGAAGCTACTCAGGAGCTCATCGGGAGTTGCCTCATTAGAACAAAAGATGTTCCTATTACTGAGGAAATTCAAAGGGATTTAAGAACTCTGTGTCAGGAACCAGGATTAAAAGACCAAATATTAGAAAAAAAAAGAGGCTCCTAGAACCCTTATTGTTTGGGAAATTAGAAAGGTTTTTGGACCTGTGTGACAAGAACTGAGATAAATACTAAATATTTATATTACGATATCACTTAATTTGATTACGGATTCATCATAAACTTTGCCACCTTTCCTCAGCAATATTTGTATCACTTTTAGGATGTAGTGTTCAGGTTACCATTGTATTATTAGGCTTGTTTCTTCAAATATCTGAAATTCTTATTCATGTTTTAAAAGTTGAAAATAGAATATAAAGCTATAACACAAAATACAGCAATATAAAGCAATGAACTATATAGCTTGCATTAGTTCTTTATGATAGAAAGTAATCTTAGATAAGACTTGATTATATTATAACATGTTAAATACAAATCTCATTCCTACAAATATATGTACCTTTTACATATAGTTTAAATTTTTATCACAATCATCTATAAACTCTATGAAGGTAAGATATACACCTATTTCTTCATCACTGTATCCTGCTGTCTAGTGGAGTCTACATGCATGTATGCGTGTGTGCGCACGCACACACACACACACACAGACACAAACAGATGGTATGTAGAAAACGCATCATTTGGGCAACCTTAATTTTTACCTACAAGCAAAAACTGGCTTTACCTTTTCAAGTGTTGACCTTGCTTTTGGAAAGCAGTGTTATTTAGAATTTTGAATGGCACTTCAAAACAAACAAACAAATCATATGGTGCTATGTATTTTGTTACATTAATCTAATCCAGGTTTCTCAGCCATTACCAAACCTCAGATAATTAACATTGGCCAAGCATGTCCGCTTATACCCAATCCCAGCACTTTGGAAGTCCAGGCCTGGAGGATTGCCTGAGGCCAGAAGTTCAAGGCCTGTCTGGGCAACATAGGGACACCAAGTCTCTACAAAAAATAAAAAAGTTAGCCAAGCATGGTGATACATGCTTGTAGTCCCAGCCACTCAGGAGGCTGAGGCACTGTTTGAGCCCAGGGGTGTGAGGCTGAAGTGAGCTATGATTGTGCCACTGCACTCCAGCCTGGGCAACAGACTGAAACTCTGTCTCAAAAATAATAAAAATAAAAAACAAATAAAAAAAAAAAAAAAAAAAAAAAAGTTTACAATCAGGAGATCACATTACATGCAGAGAAAAAAGAAAGAAAGTTAACGTTGCCTGGAGTTTCTATTGCCAAATGTTTGGCAATGTTGACTTAGACATGGAAATAAGTAGCCAGAAATTGCTTTTGTAGAATACCCCCTAATTTTGTTTTGGAGAGATACTAAGTGTAGATGAGGACACTGAGAATGAGAGATATTTTGGACTGTATAGCCATTATTATGCAGATAATATTCAGCTTTATTCAGCCATACATCTCCCTTTCCTTTAGCCCAGATGGTGAAATGACTCATCTCTTCCACTGGCCAGCAAAACAAAGGAGACAGAAGAGGAGCTGTTATAATCCAGATAAAAGTGGACGATGTTTCAGAGGCAAGGGGAAAATATTTCTAGGCAGTGATGATAGGACATTGATAGTGCTTGTTAATACTTTATATTCCTTTTCAGATTCACAGCTTGAGTTTCACATTGCTTCCAGATTCCTAAGAGCAGTTCTGACCAGGAATTCTTTTTATGTTTCTCATATATATAGATTGTAAACATTTTGACCTTCAAATAATTTATTTTGGTAATTTCTCTTTGTGGAGATGAAAGATTATCCTTCAAACATGACATTTTTATTACTTTCCTTTAAAATCACCTAGTAATTTTATATGAAGTATGTTCTAATTTACAAATGTGGTTAGGACTAATGTATAGTTCTTTCACTGAATAACTGGGAAAAATGCCTACTGAATAGGAAGAACAATGAGATGGAAAATTATGGGTTCTCATAGAAAAAAAATGAAAAGTATGAGGAGGAGAGTTTTATGTATGTCTCTTTCTGTGGTTGTAATTATGTGAGGTTATGGTTACGGTGCATCTGTGTGTAGGGGCTTTTAGGTATGTAGTTGCAGATAGTTTTGTATTTATTTCCTTTTTAAAAATAGTTTATTTTATTTTATCCAGGGTACATGTGCAGGATGTGCAGGTTTGTTACATAGGTAAATGTGCGCCATGGTGGTTTGCTGCATCTATCAACCTATCACCGAGGTTTTAAGCCCAGCATGCGTTAGTTATTTTTCCTGATTCTCTCTGTCCCCCTCTGCTCTCCCCCAATAGGCCCCATTGTGTGTTGTTCCCCTCCCTGTGTCCATACGTTATCATTGTTCCACTCCCTTTTATAAGTGAGAACATGCAGTCTTTGGTTTTCTGTTCCTGTGTTAGTTTGCTGAGGATAATGGCTTCCAGTTTCATCCATGTCCCTGCAAAGGACATGATCTTGTTCTTTCTTATGGTTGCACAGTATTCCATGGTGTATACGTACTACGTTTTCTTTATCCAGTCTACCATTGATGGGCATTTGGGTTGATTCCATGTAGTCACAGATAGTTTTGAATCTTGTCTCCTTCCCCAAAGATCTGAAGAAGTCATTGATTTCTAGGAAAGTACACTAGTTTGTCACTAACCAGAAGTTCAGTTTGTAATATAAGAAAGAATTGAAAATATTAATAACCAAGTAAGATTTATTCATAGCCATTAGTGGCACAGTTGTACCTCTGAATCTAACTTCTGATTCCGTTTCCTAATAAAGTTACCAGTCTGAATTTCCTAAATGATAGTTTCAACCATATTATTCCTCTATCCTAAAATATTTGATAACTGCCCATTCACTCTAACATTGGGAAAAATCTTTCCCCTGGGCATTCTGGGACAGTTCTACACAGCAGAGCCTATTTTCCTGTTGTTATCCTGTGAGGGGTATTTATTTGTACTATGCTAGCCAAAATAAACTTGTCTATACAAGATATACTTTATTACGATTAAACGATAAACTTGCTGACACTGCTCTTGTCACCCAAAATGCCTTTCTCCACTATAGTGGGAATTTCTATTTTGTGCCTGCCTAACAAAAATGTCCTCTTTTTCTGGTAATAACATCTAGATTTTCCATTGAGGATGAACCTCCTCCCATTGCAAACAATCTTGGTTGGTATCTCCGTCAAGGTGCTCATTCCCCAACTACCTGATATATAAAAGTGGATCGATTACACAAGATAAGCCAGTCCAATTATCTCCCTAGAATTTGAATCCTGAGCAGCATAAGAATACAAATGCTTGCAGCAGATTCATCAAGATAGTGGTGTTTATTAAAAGATATTGCCAACTATCTTCTACTTGCTAGATATCCAGATTTCACATCCCTTCCAACACAAAATTATTCAGCTTTTCTGTAATTCAGTGATCTAAGCCTTTATACATCTAGTAAGTTCCCTATCTGCTTCAGTTAGAGACACTTTCTATTGCTTGTAAACAAACAATACTGATGGACCCTATCGTAGGCAGAATGGTGGCGTGCGCCTGTAGTCCCAGCTACTTGGCAGGCTGAGGCAGGAGAATTGCTTGAACCGGGGAGGCAGAGGTTGCAGTGAGCCGAGATTGTGCCACTGCACTCCAGCCTGTCACCTGGGGACAGAGCGAGACTCTGTCTCAAAAAAAAAAAAAAAAAAAAAATGGCTCCCTAAAGAGTCTGCACCCTAATCGCCATAACCTGTGAGTATCTTATGCTACATGGCAAGGGAGAATTAAAGTTGCAGATAAAATTAAGTTTGCTACCAGGTGTGGTGGTTCATGCCTGTAATCCCAGCACTTTGGGAGGCTGAGGTGAGCTGGTCATCTGAGGTCAGGAGTTTGAGACCTGCCTCGCCAACATGGTGAAATCCCATCTCTACTAAAATGCAAAAATTATCTGGGCTTAGTGGTGTGTGCCCGTAATCCCAGCAATCCAATGAAACAAAAACCTATTTCTTTAAAAAATAAATACAATTGATAATGCTTTTGCCAGAATTATCAAGATAAAAAGAAAGACATAAACTATTGACAGCAATAAGGGAGAGTTACTATTGCAGATCATAGCTACCATAGACATTTAATAAATATTATGGTGATCTTATGAAGAATGTTATAATACTTTAATAAACTTGGCAATCTAGATGGAATATACAACTATCTTTAAAAAAGCACTGTCATTAAATTCAAATTACTTAAAATATAAAAACTGTCCCAAGAAGGAATAGAAAACTTAAACAGCTCTATATCAGTGAAATAAATTTAATTTGTACTTTAAAACTTTACCCCAAAGAAAACTTCATGTCAGATTATTCACCGGTAAATTCTACCAAACAGTTAAAGAAGAATTCATACCAATTCCACACAAATTCTTTTTGAAAGTAGAAGAGGAAGGAACACTTATCAACCCATTTTATGAAGACAAAATTACTTTGATGCCAAAGCCAAAGAATAGAAATATGGAGAAAAATATCTTGTAAACAGAAATAAACATTCTCAACAAAAATATTATCAAATCAAATCTAACAATGTATAAAAAGAATAATGCATTATGACCAAGTAGGTTTATTTGGAAAGCGCAAGTTTGGCTAAACATCTGAAAATCAATCAATGTAATCACTGCATTATCAAAATAAAAGGAAAAGCCACATGCTCATCTCAACAGACTCCAAAACATTTTTTTTTAATTCAAGACTATTTTATGATTAAAAACTTGCAGCAAACTGAGAATAGAAGAGGCTTTCCTCAAATTAACTAGGGTCACTTATTAAAAAAACCCACAGTTGCCAGGCATGGTGTCTCACGCCTGTAATCCCAGCACTTTGGGAGGCTGAGGTGGGCGGATCATGAGGTCAAGAGATCAAGACCATCCTAGCCAACATGGTAAAGCCCCGTCTCTACTAAAAATACAAAAATTAGCCAGGCGTGGTGGCATGCACCTGTAGTCCCAGCTATCAGGGAGGCTGAGGCAGGAGACTTGCTTGAAACCGGGAGGCAGAGGTTGCAGTGAGCCGAGACCCTGCCACTGTACTCCAGCCTGGTGCCTGGCAACAGAGCAAGATTCTGTCTCAAAAAAAAAAAAAAACAAAAAAAACCAAAAAAAACCCCACAGTTAACACCATTATCAATGGAAAAATGGAAACAGCCCAGTTATTTGTATTTATGATTAGGAACAAACTAAGTTATGTCCATTCTTACTACTTTAACATTGCACTGAAGGGCCTAACTGATATAATACGAAGAGAAAAACAGGGTTAAAAACTACAAAAATTGAAATGGAAGAAGCTAAACGGTCCTTATTTGCAGATGACTGACTGTATATGTAAAAAATCCTAAGGAGTTTACAAACAAGGTACTAGAGCTATTACAGGAATTTAAGATTTGCAGAATACAAAATCAATATTTGTAAATTGGATTTCTATATACCGGCAAACAATAATCAATGAATAAAAAATTTTAAAACTCTATTTACAATAGAATTTAAAATATTGTGGAATAAAGTTAATGAAAGCCATGCAAGACGTGTACATTGAAAACTACAGAACATAGAAAAGGAAACTCATAAAGACCTAAATAAATGGAGAGCTCTAATTATGCTTACAGATTATAAGACTCAATATTGTTAAGATGACAATCTTCCTCAGGTGATCTATATTTTCAGTTTCATCCAAATCATAATTCTAATTGACTTTTTATTTATGAAGAAAATGAAAAGTTGATTAAAAATTCATATGGATTTATACATAAATAAAACTATGCAAATACTGGAAGAAAATATGTGTGAATTACTTTTCAGCATCAGTATTTACAAAAACTTTCTGTGAGTCAAAATGCAGTAACAGAAAAGATTGATATATTAAATGAATATAAAATGTTTACATATCATAAACATCACAAATAACCTCAAAAGATAACTGACAAACTAGATAATACACATAGCAGAGATAAAGGATTTATCTCTTAAATATAAAATAACTCTTTCTGTAAAATAGAAGGGAAAACACACCAGTATCAAAAAGCACACTTAGTACCCAGATCATGATTTCTCATACCATTCTCCAATGAAAGAAACCAGGGCACCTTGGAGAAATGGCTGATTCTACCATCTGGGCAAATACTATGCAAGATGAGCCTGGAGCATCTTGTGATAGCAGAAAGTAAGGAAATGCTCTACACACACACACACACACACACACACACACACACACACACACGCGCGCGCGCGCAAAAAACCTGAAACCCATATCCATGAGGGTGTGTTAAAGATGCATAGGAGCCAACCTGGAACAGTTCTTACTGGCCGAAGTTGAATCAATTTCAGCAACAAAATAAATAAAAGGTTATTGGATTTGGATTATAGCCTAGCACAAAATACATATTCATGAGTCTATACTGATATAAATAAATGATTGAATAAAGTAATAAATGGATGAGAAGGAACAAATCTCCTGTGTGGAAGAATTTAAAATAATTTGTATAGTTACCTCACCCTCAAGGAGATGCAACATAATTCCCCATCCAGAAAGTGTGGACTGTGCATAGTGACCTCATTGCAAAGAGTACAGTCTAAAAGAAAGAGAAAAAAGTATTTCTACAGTAGTTATCTACGGACAAACACTACTACTCAAGCCAGGTTATTGAGGTCAACATCAATATTCATCTATTACTTGTTGGTAGAATGTATCCTATGATGTGATGACGGTGGCACTCTTCCTGCGAGGTATTTCCCCACAAAACCAATAACCCCAGTCTTATCATGAGAAAAACATCAGACAAATTCTAATAGTGCAGCATCCTACAAAATACCTAATCAGTTCCTCCAAACTGTCAAGATCATCAAAAGGAAGCAAAGTCTGAGAAACTGCACAGCCAACAGGAGCCTGAGCAGATACACAACTAAATGCTGTGTTGTATACTAGATGTGATCCTAGCACAGAAAAACACATTAGGTAAAAACTAAGGCAATCGGGATAAACTATGGACTTTATAACATTAATATTCCATACTGATAATTATGTATCAATGTTGGTTCCTTAATTGTAAACTACGTACCATACTAATGTAAAATGTTAATAGTCGGGAAAACTGGGTGTGTGGTATATGGCAACTCTCTGTATAATCTTCTCAAGATTTCTATAAACCTACAATTGTTCTAAAACATTTATTTCTAATTCTATTTTGAAAATTAGGCCGGGCGGGGTGGCTCAAGCCTGTAATCCCAGCACTTTGGGAGGCCGAGGCGGGTGGATCACGAGGTCAAGAGATCGAGACCATCCTCGTCAACATGGTGAAACCCCGTCTCTACTAAAAATACAAAAAATTAGCTGGGCATGGTGGTGCGTACCTGTAATCCCAGCTACTCAGGAGGCTGAGGCAGGAGAATTGCCTGAACCCGGGGGCGGAGGTTGCGGTGAGCCGAGATCGTGCCATTGCACTCCAGCCTGGGTAACAAGAGTGAAACTCCGCCTCAAAAAAAAAAAAAAAAATTAAAAAATATGGGGAAGAGGATAACTAATCATTAGAAAAATGGGAAAAAGAGAAATAGATAACTCACAAAGAAGTTATAAAAATTACACTTAAATATATGAAAAGATGTTCAATCTCACAATTAGAGAAATACAAATTAAAACATTTATTTAGTCTCTGCAAAACCTTTTCTGTTTTGAAGACAGCACACTCTTTTGTTGAAAAGGCGCTCTTTCACCCCACTTTATCCTTTTGGTTCTAGTTAAAACTATCAGTTGTGCCAGGCATAGTGACTCATGCCTGTAATCCTACCACTTTGGGAGGCTAAGGTGGGAGGCTCACTTGAGGTCAAGAGTCTGAGGCTGCACTGAGCCATGATTGTGCCACTGTGCTCTAGCCTGGGCGACAGAGTGAGACTCCATCTCAAAATAAAATAAAATAAAATAAAATAAAACCATCAGTCATAACCAGCTGACACATACTAATCACTCAGTTATTGTTAGCTAGTGACTTGTTATCTGGCTGTGGCAAAACCTACACTTGAGAAAATTTCTATTCATGCATCTATTACATTAGTATGGTACATAGCTTACAGTTAATGAGCCAGTATCGACACATTATGATTAACTAAAGTCCATAGTTTATCCAGAAATTGAAACATGGCCCCCTTGTAGGTCTGAGAGATTGAAAAGAAGTTAGTTAATATTCACTATGGTAGGTATAGTGGAAGCAGCCATGTTGGCAGAATAATTTATATGTGATTAGGACACACAAGTTCTTTACTGGGTCAGGTCCAAGATATATGCTATGTAGTTAGATTGAAAGTTTCCCTGACTCTGCTCCCTCTTTCCTACTTGCATGATCAATATCTATTATATCAGCCACTGCAGTGATATGTTTGGGCTGCTATTAGCTTGATTTCTAAGCTAATCATCAAGAAAACCCATTGAGAGAGTCCCTCTCTCTGACACACACTATCTGTTCATCATAAAATTGAAAGTGTGTGGGGAAGAATATCTTACATCAGAGGCCATTTGAGCCACATTCACTTCTGTTCCTGGCTCTGAGAAGATGTTCATTTGTAGGTTTTAGATGATTGGGTCCTCTGTATAGTGGTGGATGGTGAAATTCAGCTTGTGTTATCAGCCATTCCTGATTACCTTATTCCTAGTAAACTGTGGATTCTCACTTTGTTTACAGACCTTTTCTCGTTTTTAATATTGTAGCCATGGTGGCTTAGTTTCTGATCTCAGTATATAAATCCCCAAACAGTCAAACATTTATAAGTGGGCTTAGGCAGAGTCTGCTAATAATTGTCAATTTCTAGAAGTCCTGTGTCACTGATTAAACCTGAACTACCCAGGAAACTGCGGGAAATGTTGGAATGTGAATTTATTAACTTAAAGTGAAAAATAACTATCATAGGAATAAAAAGACTCATAATCAGAGTGAAGAGCTTATTCTCCCCTCTAAGGTACATCTGATTAGAAGGTTATGTGGTAGACATAGAAATCTTAACAACAGGCATTAGATAAATCAAATATTTGTTAATATCAAGATTGATATGTCCATATCTTTATGGACATAGTCTTGCCATAGGGAGCAGGGTACTCAAAATATGATACCCAAGATTCCCTTTCCTCAAGAATCTGCTGAGTTGGATTCTGCCCTCTACATCTGTCATTTGTGCATGCTGGGAACCAAACTGTTCTCCATGACTTTTCCTTTCTGGATTACAATCTCCTACAAAAATATCTGGTAATTGTGCTCATTTTACAGTTGAAGTCTAACAAAGAATTCTACTGCCATCATTTTTTGAGTTCTTGAGGGCTACTACCCAGGAAACCACAATTAGAATATTTAATTTTCAGTACACACCATATCTAGCTTCTCAAAAGCACAACATTTTCAATTTGTTGCCATATGCAGAAAAACTTGTAAGAAACTGATAGGTGATAGCCTCAGAAATTTTTCTTTATATTATAAAATGTAATAGGTACAAAAATGTTGAGTTGCCAAATTAAATTAACTATAAAAGATATATCCATAAAATAATCAAAGGAGAAAGTTGTTCTCAGCCTAGATAGGGAGCAATACTTTTGACCACGCATTGTGTTTTCTGTGACTTAATTAATTTTTAACATTCGATGAATTTTAATCTTAATGATTATAGTGATCAGCATCAGATCAGGATAAATTTGTTTTTAGAATGAATAACTAATGTTCTAAAACTTTTTTGGGAAGACCACAGCCTATATTGGAGTGAATGATCCAAACAATGTTAACAATAACAAAGGAATTAGATTATCAACTAAGAACTGTTCTTATGCTGGTGCCTATACATTATTTTTCTTTTCTAGAAGTTTCCACATAAGAGGTAGTGATAAATCTCAATTATTTTTTAATTAGGTGAAATTTAAATGTATGAAATGTCATCAACTCATTGTAATGCTGTTTCTTTAATGTACCAAAATATTTACATTTCTTTTTTTTTTAAGCAAATGACAAAGATTCAACTTACTAGCTTTACTTTCTTAAACCTAAGTTTAACATTACATACTTTTGTCAGAACTTACTAAGTCGGCAACATTCATGCACAACTGGAAAACATTCTTAATTTACATTAAACCAGAAATGTATTACCATGAATGCATTAATATTTTTCTCTACCAAATACTGAAAAAAATTGAAATTATTTTTGTAGAAGACTTGTCTTAGCAATGTCAACTTCACAGCAGGCTGACATTACTTGGCTCAGGTTTCAGACTCACTGGGAAAGTAGATCCATGCTGGTGTTAGTCTTGGCCATCTACTACTAAAGATCATGGCTCGCTTTGTAGTATTTGTTTTTAAAGCAAAGTGCATATTCACAACAATTTCAAAGGCCAAATAAATGGTCCTATTATAAGCAATGGCAAAAGCCGCAATTACTTTTGCACCAATCTAATATGCGGTCCAAACAATAAACTCAAAAGTCTATGACAAATAGGGGCTCTGATAGCTGTTTATAAATACTTTAGATTAAGTGCAATTATACTGAAAGCTGACTGCATTTGAAATCTTCAAAAAATGTTTCTGTTAATCCTCAAATGGTGCTGCTATTGTTTAACATTAAATGTGAGCATTGAATTACTTGTTATCCAAGCACAGCAGTTGTTCCTTACCATTTTTTGTTGAGGACATTACCTGGCCATTTTTTTTCCAGCTTCTACTCTTTCTTGATCATTCTTGACAATTCTCTTCATAGTGATCTTTCTGCCATTAACTGTTTTAGCAGAAGTTGATATATAGTTGAAGTTGTCCATCCCATCATGACCAAATGATGTGAAACAGAATAAATTGAGGCCCCATGACCTGCTGACTCGAATGAAGTAAATCCTGTACCAAAAGAAGAAAATCAACTTCCAGAAGATGGAAATCCATTGAAAGCAGAGAAAAATGTCCCCATTTCTTGGCTTCTGCTTCTTCAGGGACCCTTGGATTCCAAAAAAGTCCTCAAATGGGTCATCAAAGAAGATAAAAATGGGTCCATTCTTTATTCTCAGGATTTTTCTTTGAGTACAACTTCAGTGTCAGTTTCTGATATGCTTTTATTTTTTTGGAGATGTAGTCTCATTCTGTTGGCTAGGCTGGAGTACAGTGCATGATCTTAGCTCTCACTGCTACCTCCGCCTCCCAGATTCAAGCGATTCTCCTGCCTCAGCCTCCTTAGTAGCTGGGATAACAGGTGCGTGCCAGTATGCCTGGCTAATTTTTTGTATTTTTAAAAAAATTATTATTTTTAGTAGACAGGGGGTTTCACCATGTTGGCCAGGTTGATCTTGATCTCCTGACCTCGAATGATCCACCTGTCTAGGCCTCCCAAAGTGCTGGGATTACGAGTGTGAGCCACCACGCCCAGCCGATATGCCTTTCTAATATCCTTGGGTGAGGACTTTCTCTGCATGCCTAGAACTTCATAATGACCCATTATACTGAATCAGGTCCAGAATTACAAATAAGACAGAACTTACATCAAACGGTGTCTTATTTTCAGGTGCATAGGGAACATTTACCGTAACTTAGGCCACATAAATGCACGCGCGCACACACACACCCCTTAGTAAAGTTCAAAGAACTGAAATAATATTAATAGCACTTTCTGAACATAAGGCAATAAAATTATAAATTAATAATAAACTTTTTTTTGAGGCAGGGTCTTACTCTGTTGCCTAGGCTGGAACACAGTGGCATGTTTCAGTTCACTGCAACTTCCATTTCCTAGGCTCAAGCCATCCTCCCACCTCAGCTTCCTGAATAGCTGGGACTTCAGGTGTGCCCTACCATTCCTGGCTAATTTTTGCATCTTTTTGGTAGAGATGGGGATTCATCATGTTGCCCAGGCTGGTCTCAAACTTCTGGGCTCAAACACTCTGCCTGCCTCAGCTTACCAAAGTATTTGGATTACATGCCTGGTCTAAGCTAGTGCAGTGGTGCCATGGCTCACTGCAGCCCTGACATTGCAGGGGCAAGTGATCCTCCCACCTCCACCTCTCAAGTAGCTCAGACCACAGGTGCTAGCTGCCTCCTGGCTATCTTCTATTTTTTTAATTTTTGCAGAGACAAGGTCTCCCTATGTTGCCCAGGCTGGTCTTGAACTCCTGGGCTCAAGTGATCCTCCTGCCTTGGCCTTCTGAAGTGTTGGGATTACAGGATGAGTGGTCATGCTCAGCCAATAACAAACTTTTAAAAGGCTCTTCAACATTCAAATTTTTAATAATTATACTTCATTAAACAACTATTGGGTCAAAAGCAAAATTTAAACTGCAGATTTTTCAAAGGAAAAAATAAACGAAAATTGCACAATAATAACATGTGAACACTTCTTGAAGTTAAGCAAGAGAAACCAATTCTTCAGTTTTGAATTGTTGGTATATTCTAGAAGTACTCTAATATGTCAATAATGCTGATTATGTTTTTCTTCTGTCTCATATTTTTAGACGGCTTGTTCAATGTGCAATTTTTGAAATGTTTATTATAATGTGAGCTTAAAAACACCTGTTTTTAAGGTGATAGTTCACCTGCTATCACTTGCGGTCTCACTAATGTTTAAGAGTGCAAGAAGAAATAAAATTGAACATCATGTGTTTGTATATATTATATTAATCACATATATACACATACACCCATAGGCACAGGAAGCAGTGCAAGGTGGTGCCACATCCTTCTCAGAAATGGCTCTGAGCAGAGCTACCAAATTCTTTTCTTTCACTTCTGTCTGCTTTTCTTTCTTCCTCTTTTGCTAAGCACCCTAAATACACAGGTAAATCTAGAGTAGAATAAGAAAGTAGATAGCCTAAACCTTTGCAACTTATGGAAGGGAAACAAAAGCTCTGCCTTTAAGAAACAAATTTTTCATTCATTCTTTTTTTTTTTTTTTTTTTTTTTTTTCTCTTTTTTTTTTTTTTTTTTTTTGCCCTTTCAATTCTCATTAGTCCCCAGAGTAGTTCCTCCAGAGGAATTCTCTTCTCTCTTCCCACATGTGTATCTTTTGGTCCCAGAACCCAGGTAGAGAATATGCATGATTTGCATAATGCTGATGTTCTGGCTCTTCAGGAGTGTGGCTGGGGATCTGCAGATTGAATTAGTCATGAATTGTAGTTCAGGGAACAGCAGGGAGAGGCAGGTAGAGACGACGGCTCCGGGGTTTGGTGGAACCCCGTAAAAATCAGGGTGGGTCCTGTGGTGGACACTGGGTGATTTTGCTGTCAGTGTCTATTGTTCCTTGACTGTCAGTTCTATTATGAGTTCAAATGGGACCGGCTGCGTCATCAAGCTCTAGGAGTGGGCATGAGACAAATCAGGGGTTCCCAAATCAGGAGAGTGATTGCTCAGCTGCAATACATGACCTTTGCATGACCATGAAAATTAGATCCTAGATTTTTGGCAGAACACATTAAAAGACTCTCTCTCTCTCCGGGATCTATTCTTCCAGACATTCCTCATGTTTTCTGGACTACCAATTGTGAGCAAAACTCTTAAGTTTCAGAGAATTTTCTCCACATGAGGCTTGTTTCACCAAGGTAGAACATGGAAAACTTGCTGCTATCCCCATCCTTTTTGCTGTAGGAAACAGGTATGTGGGTTAGATGATTTCACCAGCCACTCAGATATGGGAAAGTTAGAGTGAGAATCAACTTAAAGAAGGAAGCTCTTGGGGCACTATTTGGTGAGAATGGCAACTGAGATGTGTGGCTTTGGGAGTGGCAGTGATTACGTGATTGAATTCCCGGGCCTGGAATGGTTTTGATGCCAGCAGTATTTGAACTCTTGCCAACAGTGCAAAGAAAGCCCTCAGTGTTGGTTGCAGAGGCAGTGGTGGTGCTGGCTGTAGTTTCTTTAAACTGCATTTTGGAAGTTTGGCTGCAGGCAAGGTTCTATGGCCTTTACAATTCTGTAGCCTGCAAAGTAGTCTTTTAATGAACTCCTTTTCTGTTTAATCCTCAGGGTCAGAGTGAACAGTTACAAGTGAGAACGTTGACTCTAATGTTATAAAACTGGGAGATATAAACCTGGGCATTTCAGGGGCCCTGACCTGAAGATAGGCCAATTGGAAATGAAGTTAGCATAGAAGAAGGCATGGCTGAGAAATCAAGACTTAGAGACAGAATGAGATTTGATGGATACTGGACCCAGCCTTGCCTGAAGCTAATATGAATAAGTTGATAATTTGTTTTTCTTAAGTCATTTTGGGTTGAGTTATCTGTCACTGGAATTCAAGGCACCCTGACTCATATAGGCTCTTCATTTATGGAGTGCAGTGGTGCCATCTTAGCTCACTACAACCTCAGCTTCCTGGGTTCAGGAGAGTCTCATGCCTCAGCCTTTTGAGTAGCTGTGATTACAGGTTTGCACCACCACGCCCAGTTAATTATTGTATTTTTAGCAGAGACAGGGTTTCACTGTGTTGACCAAGCTGGTCTTTAACTCCCAACCTTACATGATCTGCCTGCCTCAGCCTCCCAAAGTGCTGGGATTATAGGCATGAGCCACCTCGTCATTGTAACATCTTTTTACACTGTATTCACATCCATTCCCAGGCCCATAATCAGATACTTTATACAAACTAACTCCGTCTTGCTACAAACTAACAAAACTCCCTCTTGTTAGTTCTATAGCAAAAGACATAGAAGTTTATAAAATTTCTTGCTAACTCAAGTATGTTTTGCTTTTATCTTTATTTCTATTTTTTTTTCTTTTTTTTTGTTATTATACATTAAGTTCTGGGATACATGTGCAGAGCGTGCAGGACTGTTACATACGTATACACATGCCATGGTGGTTTGCTGCATCTATTCTCCATCATCTACATTAGATATTTCTCCTGTTATCCCTCCCCAATCTCCCCATCTCCTGCTAACCCTCCCCTAGCCCTCCCATCCCCCAATAGGCCCCAGTGTGTGATGTTCCCCTCCCTGTGTCTGTGTATTCTCATTGTTCAACACCCACTTATGAATGAGAACATGTGGTGTTTGGTTTTCTGTTCTTGTGTCAGTTTCCTGAGAATGATAGTTTCCAGCTTAATCCATGTCCCTGCAGAGGACATGAACTCATCATTTTTTATGGCTGCATAGTATTCCATGGTGTATATGTGCCACATTTTCTTTATCCAGTCTATCACTGATGGGCATTTGAGTTGCTTCCAAGTCTTTGCTATTGTAAACAGTGCTGCAGTGAACATATGTGTGCATGTGTCTTTATAATAGAACAATTTATAATCCTTTGGGTATATATCCAGTAATGGGATTGCTGGGTCAAATGGTATTTCTAGTTCTAGATCCTTGAGGAATTGCCACACTATCTTCCACAATGGTTGAACTAATTTACACCCCCACCAACAGTGTAAAAGCATTCCTATTTCTCCACATCTTCTCCAGCATCTGTTGTCTCCTGATTTTTTTAAATGATTGCCATTCTAACTGGCATGAAATGGTTTCTTAATGTGGTTTTGATTTGCATTTCTCTAATGACCAGCGATGATGAGCATTACAAAACTGGAAAAAAACCGTCTTAAATGTCATATGGAATCAAAAAAGAGCCCACATAGCCAAGACAATCCTAAGCAAAAAAAAACAAAAAACAAAAAACAAAGCTGGAGGCATCATGCTACCTGACTTCAAACTATACTACAAGACTACAGTAATCAAAACAGCATGGTACTGGTACCAAAACAGATATATAGACCAATGGAACAGAACAGAGGCCTCGGAAGTAACACCACACATCTACAACCTTCTGATCTTTGACAAACCTGACAAAAACAAGCAATGGGGAAAGGATTCCCTGTTTAATAAATGGTGTTGGGAAAACTGGCTAGCCATATTCAGAAAGCTGAAACTGGATCCCTTCTTTACACTTTATATGAAAATTAAAAGTGTAAAGAAGGGATGGATCTTTAATCCAGATGGATTAAAGATTTAAACATAAGACCTAAAAACATAAAAACCCTAGAAGAAAACCTAGGCAATACCATTCAGGACATAGACATGGGAAAGAACTTCATGACTAAAACATGAAAAGCAATGGCAACAAAAGCTAAAATAGACAAATGGGATCTAATTAAACTTAAGAGCTTCTGCACAGCAAAAGAAACTATCATTAGAGTGAACCAGCAGAATGGGAAAATGTTTTTGCAATCTACTTGTCTGACAAAGGGCTAATATTCAGATTCTACAAAGAACTTAAACAAATTTACAAGAAAAAAACAACCCCATAAAAAAGTGGGTAAAGGATACGAACAGACGCTTTTAAAAAGAAGACATTTATGCAGCCAACAAACATATGAAAAAATGCTCTCGATTTTTAATTTTTTTTTTTTTTTTTTTGAGACAGTCTCACTCTGTTGCCAGGTGCCAGGCTGGAGTGCAGTGGCATGATCTCGGCTCACTGCAACCTCTGCCTCCTGGGTTCAAGCAATTCTCCTGCCTCAGCCTCCTGAGTAGCTGGGATTACTGGGGAGCGCCACAATGCCCAGCCAATTTTTGGATTTTTTAGTAGAGACGGGGTTTCACCATGTTGGCCAGGATGGTCTCCATCTCTTGACCTCATGATCGCCTGCCTTGGCCTCCCAAAGTGCTGGAATTACAGGCGTGAGCCACTGCACCTGGCTGATTTCTAATTTTTTAAATAAAAATATGAGAGCTGATTTAGAAGTGATGGGAAGATCCAGCCAGGACTAATTGATGCCATGTGCCTTTTATAATTAAATAGAACAATGTTTCTCATTCCAAAGTGAGAATTGAGTTCAACAACGTTTTCTGAAGGAATGCATACATCTTGATACAGCAATTCTATGTGTATACATTTCTAAGAAAATAGTAATGGTTACCTGCAGAGCTTTAGCTACATATGAACATATATACCACATACAGGCAGAAATTTCTAAAAAGTAAAAATCAACTTAATAGTAGATTGTAATTTTATACTGCTTACAAGCCACATGTGTTAAGACTTTCGTGTATATTAACTATGAAATTATAAAAAGAATCCTAATAAATTGATACTATTATTTTTCTCATCTCTCAGATAAGGAAAGTGAGGCAAAGAGAAGTGAATACTCTACTTCATTCATGAAGCCTGTCATGATCTAGCCTTGGAAGCCATGCCAAGCCACTTCTGCTGCAGTCTTTTCTTTTTTTTTTTCTTTTTTTTTTTTTTTTTTTTTGAGACGGAGTTTCGCTCTTGTTACCCAGGCTGGAGTGCAATGGCGCGATCTCAGCTCACGGCAACCTCCGCCTCCTTGGTTCAGGCAATTCTCCTGCCTCAGCCTCCTGAGTAGCTGGGATTACAGGCACACGCCACCATGCCCAGCTAATGTTTTGTATTTTTAGCAGAGACGGGGTTTCACCATGTTGACCAGGATGGTCTCGAACTCTTGACCTTGTGATCCACCCGCCTCGGCCTCCCAAAGTGCTGGGATTACAGGCGTGAGCCACCGCGCCCGGCCTGCAGTCTTTTCTTTTCTTTAGAACTGAGTCAGGCCCAGCACGGTGGCTCACTCCTGCAATCCCAGCACTTTGGGAGGCTAAGGCAGGTGGATCACCTGAGGTCAAGAATTCGAGACCAGCCTGGCTAACATGGCAATACCCCATCTCTACTGAAAATTCAAAAATTATCTGGGCATAGTGGCAGGCACCTGTGATCCCAGCTATTTTGGAGTTTGAGACATGAGAATTGCTTGAACCTGGGAAGCAGAGGTTGCAGTGAGCTGAGATTGTGCCACTGCACTCCAGCCTGGGCAACAGAACAAGGCTGTATCAAAAAACAAAAAAATTAAAACAAAACAAAAAAGAACTGAGTCAATAAGGCTGGAATATCTCTTCCTCGATATTCCAGAGGAAGAGAATTAGACTCCACAGTTTGATGAGAGGAGTGTTGAAGAATGGACATATTTTAAAACCAACATAATCACGCAGCCGGTCAGCAGTAGAACTGGGATTCAAATCTAGGAAATCTGCATCCTACCTACTATGCCAAAGGGGATCTATTCATCAGGATGTGAAACATATATATGTGCCCCAAATGACAGGTGTTAAAAATGATATAAAACAGTGATTATCGATTTTCCTCTTTAGCACCAGACCCTTTTATTTTATTTTTTCGAGACCAGGTCTCATTCTGTCACCCAGGCTGGAGTGCAGTGGTGAGATCTTGGCTCACGGCAACCTCCACTTCCCAGGTTCAAGCAATTCTCCTGCCTCAGCCTCCTTAGTAGCTGGGATTATAGGCACCCACCACAACGCTTGGCTAATTTTTTTTTATTTTTATTTTTTAGTAGAGATGAGGTTTCACCATGTTGGTCAGGCTGGTCTCAAACTCCTGACTTCATGTGATCCATCTGCCTTGGCCTCCCAAAGTGCTGGGATTACAGGCATGAGCCACTGTGCCTGGCTAGCACCGGATCCTTTATAAGTAAAAGAAATACCTAGAGCACATTTTCTTTTTTAAAAATAGGTTCTGCTGATGAAGGTAGAGGTTGGGATGGAGGTGGAAAAATGGAACTCTGTCCACTCAGCCATTCTTCAAATCCTGAAACCCCTCAAGCATCTCAGAGGAAGCACTAGATCTCCTTGGAGTGGCAGTACAAAGCTGATTACACATGAAAATTTAGGGACATATAAGGATGGTCAATAGATAGTGTTTGTGAGAAAAACAGTTTAAATATTAGTACATGCACTGTGGTCCCATTTTTGTTAAAAAACAGACATATATTCATGAAAAAAGAATATAAGGAAACACATGGAAATAATAACAGATTGCTGGACTTGCAGGTGATTACTGATTTATTTTTTATTATACTTTTAAGTTCTGGGATACATGTGCAGAGCGTGCAGGTTTTTTACATAGGTATACGTGTGACATGGTGATTTGCTGCATCCATCCCCCTGTCATCTACATTAGGTATTTCTCCTAATGTTATCCCTCCCCAATCTACCCCAGACCCTGCTATCTCTCCCCTAGTCCCCCCCATGCCCCAACAGGCTCCGGTGTGTGATGTTCCCCTCCCTGTGTTCATGTGTTCTCATTGTTCAACACGCACTTATGAGTGAGAACATGTGGTGTTTGGTTTTCTGTTCTTGTATCAGTTTGCTGAGAATGATGGTTTCCAGGTTCATCCATGCTTCTGCAAAGGACATGAACTCATCATTTTTTATGGCTGCATAGTATTCCATGGTGTATATGTGCCACATTTTCTTTATCCAGTCTATCACTGATGGGCATTTGGGTTGGTTTCAAGTCTTTGCTAATGTAAATAATGCCACAATGAACATGTGTGTGCATGTGTCTTTATAATAGAACAATTTAGAATCCTTTGGGTATATACCCAGTAATGGGATTGCTAGACCAAATGGTATGTCTATTTCTGGGTCCTTGAGGAAGCGCCACACTGTCTTCCACAATGGTTGAACTAATTTACACTCCCACCAACAGTGTAAAAGTGTTCCTATTTCTCCACATCCTCTCCAGCATCTGTTGTCTCCTGATTTTTTAATGATCACCATTCTAACTGGCATGAGATGGTATCTCAATGTGGTTTTGATTTGCATTTCTCTAATGACCAGTGATGATGAGCTTTTTTTCATATCTTTGTTGGCTGCATAAATGTCTTCTTTTGAGAAGTGTCTGTTCATATCCTTTGCCCACTTTTTGATGGGGTTGTTTTTTTCTTGTAAATTTGTTTAAGTTCTTTGTAGATTCTGGTTATTAGCCCTTTGTCAGATGGGTAGATTGCAAAAATTTTTTCCCATTCTGTTGGTTGCCGGTTCACTAGGTGATTTTTATTATTTCTATTTTTTGTTTTTCTGAATTTACCAAGATTACCTTTATCTAGAGAAAATCAAGCCTTGTTTTTGTTGTTAAAATCGACCCTCTGTGAGATGACTTCCCTTACTCACTTCCCTTATCTCATTACTTTAAAAGAATATGTTAAGAAACCTTTGACTGATGCTGCTTCAAGTTCTTTCTTTACATTGTATGTAAACTGAGAGACATTGATGTAGAGGAAGCTGTGCCTTTAGTCTGTATTTATTAAAATGCTGATGCTCAAGTATTTGAAGTCTGAACTGAACTTAAAACTCTTGGTTCGGCTGGGTGCCATGGCTCATGCCTATAATCCTATTACTTTGGAAGGCAGGTGGATCACAAGATTAAGTGATAGAGACCACCCTGGCCAACATGATGAAACCCTGTCTCTACTAAAAATACAAAAATTAGCTGGGCATGGTGGCGCATGCCTGTAGTCCCAGCTACTCGGGAGGTTGAGGCAGGAGAATTGCTTGAACCTGGGAGGCAGAGGTTGCAGTGAGCTGTTATAGTATGCCACTGCACTCCAGTCTGGTGACAGAGTGAGACTCTGTCTCAAAAACAAACAAACAAACAAGCAAACAACTCTTGGTTCTTGCTTTTTGTTCTGTTGAATAGAAACTCCAAAATTGCTTCATAGCATTTAAAGTAGCCAAATAATATTTTTCTCTTTCAAAAACATGACAAAGTGGCTTTTAGATGCAAATAGATAATCTGTTTGATATAGAGAACTCATCTCCTCTCATCTTAACTCTTATTCATCAGTGCCCCTTGAAGTCTCACTGAGATAGACATTCAGGGATAGTTCATTGGCTCTGTTCTGGTTCAGTGGTGGACAAAATTAGCCCATATGCAGATAGCTTCCTTCCACATTTGCATGAAAAGAAGAAAGTCATTATCAGGCCTTTATTAGCCCCACTAAGATTTTGCCTCTCAATTAAAAAGTTTAGTTTTTAAAAACTAACTGAGAAAGATTGAGAGACTCCAACTTTATTTTGTTTTCCCCTCCAATATGTCAAATCAGGATGCAAACATTAAAGACAGCTGTGATTACAAAAACCATAGTGTGTTGGCCTTGTAAGCAGTCTTAGAGATGGTGGACATGCACTGGTGATAAGGAAGCTGATACTGCAAATGTTGGAACTTATGAAGGTTACATAGCACAAGTCAGGTAGACAGACTAGAATTCAGATCTCACTTTAGGACATTCTTTTTTAATCATACCACACTACTTCTTGTTATGGGAACACTTTCCCGAAAATTTCCAAATCGCCTTGAGACTTCTGCCATTTCCATGTAATGATTTTTTTCTTTTCATTGAAGATTGTTAGGTCAAGACCATCGTTCTTCAGCAAAGTAAGCCACGGTCACCGTGCCTTTTTCTGAAAGAGAGGCTATAGTGGGAGTATGTGGATAGTATCTGTAAATCTCCTGCAATGAAGCTATAATTGTATTTCTCATTGAGGTCACAGTTCTGCCCTGGGGAAAGGATGAAAACAGTCAGAATGTACCCTTTCTTATGTGGGGGTTCCCCTCAGAGACTTGGATTTAAAACTTTGGAGAAAAGCTTTTGTCATCTATTCCCCAGCTACCAACTAACAGACCTTGGTCCTGGAGCTCAGGACAGATGGATGAAGAATCCCACCTTTAGGCAGAGAACAGGAGGCAATCTAGCTATTGTCAATCATTGCACCACACAGAGAATTAAGGGAATATCAAATGCTTTATCTGTTGGTTTTCTGCTATTTCCATCTCATTGCAATAAAAAGAAATCTAAGTATGGTATCACCCCAAACAAGAGGTAAGTCCAAGATTAGAATATTCCTACAACTGTATGATAGCATCTATGATTTGAAAGTAATTTTATTTTATCTGATTCTCTTACCAGTTCTGTGATGTTAGCACAGTTGAACACAGTGGGATCCAGGGAAATGAAGTGACAAGACTATGACCACAGTCTGTTTCTGCAGTAGGAGCCAGTTTCCCGGGTTCCTTCTTAGTCCTTTGTAGATATAGCTATGAGACTCTTACAGGCATGGAAATTATCAATTTAGATTATAAACGTTTGTTAACAGAAAGTATTATGCTAAAGGCAAAAATTCTGTGATCTAGATAGTCAGAACACTGTCCTCACAGGGGCAGAAATGTTCTTCAGCTAAACTATGTTCAGAATGACTTCTTTTCCTTCTGGCTTTTGGGCAAGAATTTGTAACTTTGGAAGACTATTCTCTCAGCGGAGAGAATGACAAATCTAAGAAAAAGAAAATGTTTATTTTAAAAGATGGTTTCCAAAAAGAAAGCTAATGCCTTTCATACTACTTAATATGTCATTGTTCTGTTGCATTAGAAAGCAACTGGATTTTGACATGCCCTTATTATGGTTTATAGACTTAAAAAGCAGAAAAAAGTAGAAACGAAGGTCCCCTATCCATGTGGGAAAGTGTGCTTTGAAGTTCTGCCCCAATATGTTTTACAGATCTTGAGACAGGTTCACAAATTGCCAATCTGCAAAGCCGCTTGGACAACCTCTCCACACGCAGAGGTGACCTAAGCAGAGCAGCATGCTGGCAATGACCAGGAGGGTGAGAAACTAGTTTACTCTTAGTGCATGTGTTAGTTTTCAATTTTATTCACATTTCACTTTGCACGCAGACTCAGTTCTTTTAGGTTGAGTTTCATTTCAGTTTCCATAATTTGTACGGTTGATTTAGCAAAATAATTACTTTTGGTAAAAAATATTCCTTGGACATTATTCATTATTTGGTTCAACATTTGCAACAATAATTTTTAGGCTAGACATTGACCTGGTAACTCAGTTTGTGGTCTTGCCCCTCTTTTATCCATTTGGCTTTTCTATATGCTGTTCCCTCCATTTAGAAATTCCCTTACTGTTGCTCTTTTCTAACAACCTCCTCCTTTTTTCTGCAGACTCATCTTTTCTGAAAAGACTTTTCTTGTCCACAAATGGCTTTGATGCTAATACCTTTATTTATGCCTGATGGGAATAGATGAGATCACTCAGAAAGAATATGTCATGTGAAAACAGAAGAACTGGTTTGTACAAGACACAAAGGAAGCAGTGCCTGCCAGGGAGAAGGGAGAGGAGTGCTAGAGAGGGAGGAGAGAGCCAGGAGAAAGGCCAAGTGATAGCTGTTTCTACATGCAGAGCATGGTAAGCTCTAGTCACTGCTACAGAGAAGACAAGGAGACTGAGAAATGGAATGCGGCATTGGTCTGTACTTGTACCTGCTCATTTGCACACAGAATAACACTAGAATGATTCATAAGAATCTAACAGTAGTTACTCACAGAGGTGAGTGGCGCTGAGCAGCTGAGGATCATGTATAGAAGGTAGACTTTTATATTTTGCATACCTTCTAAACTTTGAGTTTTTTTTTTTTTTTTTTGAGACGGAGTTTCGCTCTTGATACCCAGGCTGGAGTGCAATGGCATGATCTCGGCTCACCGCAACCTCCGCCTCCTGGGTTCAGGCAATTCTCCTGCCTCAGCCTCCTGAGTAGCTGGGATTACAGGTACGCGCCACCATGCCCAGCTAATTTTTTGTATTTTTAGTAGAGACGGGGTTTCACCATGTTGAGGAGGATGGTCTCGATCTCTTGACCTCGTGGTCTACCCGCTTCGGCCTCCCAAAGTGCTGGGATTACAGGAGTGAGCCACAGCGCCCGGCCCCAACTTTCTGAGTTTTGAACTATGTGAACATAATGTGTATTAAACACATTAAATCAAAATTATTTAGACTCACACCTGGACAAACATAGCAAGAACCTATCTTTAAATATTTTTTAAAATAAATGAAAGAAAACAATTTAGACTATAATGCTCTAATATTCATATCAAATTAGCAATATATATAAACTTCCAAAATTTTATATGAAATTAAAATTGGGTTTAATGGGTCAAATGATCTAAATCAACATTTCAATGAAATTCATGTAATAAATCCTTGGTAAAAATTATTATTGCATTTGTTAATTATATTGTATTGGAAAACAAGATCTTTTCTAATCCATTTGGATTGATAAACATTTTATTTGTATTTTACTGTTTAATCATTTCTGGCTCTCAGTCAAGCAAACAAAATATTCTAAAATCTTATAATGCATTTTCTCAATGCTACAAAGCTTGTGTAAACTCTTCTTACTTTACTTTTCTTTTTTCTTTTAAGGTAGGTGAAGTACAGCAGAAATACACGATTTACGTGTACCTAAGGAGGGATAAAATTTTTATGCTCATCATGTACTTTATCTAATAAAGTAAGAATGTTAAAAAGACAGTTTTCCATTTGGGAAAATGAAGTAATGAAAATGATAGAACTCTGATTTTGAAGGAACATTTGTTGAAGTGTTAGTTTCCAAAAGATCCAATCAGGTAAACCAAAGATTTTCTTTTCTTGTTTTACATGTGATATACTCGATTATTATGGATCTTATTATTGAAACACTTTTTAAAATATATTGGTTTCATACAGTAAGTTTTGTGTCTTAAAATTAAAACATTTCTATCCCATTTGCTGCTGTTTCTATCTCTTTCTATATTAAAGCCCCCTTGTGGGAAAAGCTTGGTCTCTAGAAGCCTTGGGAGGACATCCAACCTGTCAGATCCCCCTTCCTGGGTTTATTTATAGCTGAACAAGAGATTGCTTTTTACTGATTTTACCTGAATAGTCTGAAATAAACTCCAATTTATTTTTATTTTTTAATAAAAAGCCAGAATTAGGAACTTTTATGACTTTCCAAAGTTCAGTAAAATAATAGTACTGTACCTATTCTTTTGAAGAAGCATAAAAATGTTATTTTCTTATATGTGAACTTTTACACAACTCCTAAAAGGATTTTCTAAGACCTTGAACTGTTCTAAACCTTTTTAAATGTAAGACTTTCTCTAATATCCAATCGTTAAGTTTCATACTTTTACCTAAGAGACATTCTAAATGGATGTGTATTACATTTCAATTTAGTAATTCCAAAGATTGAGAGAGAGACATACTCCATCTTTAGAGGAGCCTTCAAAAGCTATTAGGAATATAAGGGTCCTTAAACAAAACCTGCCAAAAGCCCAACATTTGATTCGCTTTCTATTTTAGGCATAAATACAATTATAATTGCAATATAACCTATATTTTACAACATTAAAGAGAAACTCATTTTCACAATTTTGATTTTCTTCTAGGATAAAGTGTCAATCAAAGATTTTTTCCATTATTTATATTGAAAATTTGTTTCTGGATTGCATTAGGACAGGCTAGGCTATCCTGCTGTGATAGATATTCTGAAATCTCTGTGACTTAACACAACAAAAGTATGTTTCCTTTTCATAAAAGTTCCAATGCAAGAAGGATTCTAGCCAGTGTGTGGTCACTCCAGGATCCAGGTGACTTCCATCTTGAGGTGCTGCACTCTCAACACATGGCCTCAATGACTGTGGCAGAGGCACCTTTCCTTCTACTTATAGGACATTGACCAGAATTAGTTGCAATTTCTCTGACCTAACTACAAGAAAAGTTATGAAATACTATTTTCTCTTGTGGTCAGGAAAAGAACAGAAAACAGGATTAGGTGAATACAAAGCATTGCCTTTGCCACAGTTTTAAGTGTACTCTTTGAAAGTACTTTTTCTTGTACCACTTGTCCTTGGAAAAGGAGAACCAAATTAGTGTTGTTACTCATCCCTGATTCCTCCTGAACATGATGGAAACTGGGAACAAAGCATGTGTTCACATGTAATTGGCCATCAAATCACGGAATTTGGAACAAATTCCCTGACTTATTATTGCCTTCAAGGTTTAATGTCATTATTTGTTTTATTTTGATTGGATATTGAAAATGGAGATGGACTAGAGATATAAGAACCTTATCAGTTCATAGTATTGCCAAGTAAAGTCTCCCATCATGACTTCAGGTTAGCTTTTTGAAAATATTACCATCAAAAATGGTTTGTACGTCTCTGATAGTAAATATGGTCATACAACTTCTATTGCATTAGCATTTGATGAAGTTGAGAACTTACATTAATGAAAATGAAATTATATCTAATAAAAATACTATATAAATGTCACAAAGATAAATGAGGTATTTTCATAAACTAAAATTGTATCTCTTCTGCAGGCATTTTTAACCTAAAATAAGAACCAAATCTTTCTTCAAATTTTATAGTTTCAAGCTATTTTGAACTCAACCAGAATTATTTCTTTAAAACAAAATCTTCCTTCCAAACTTTAAAGTGTAGTCAGAGAAGGCAGAAATATTTGCTGTTGGTTTGCTTTATTAATGTGAAGACATCTTGAGTAAAAAGAAGAATCAATGGCTATATATCTAACATACCAAGATTTTTCCTTGGCACACTAAGCATTTGGAAGGGGCCATATAGCTGTCATTTGAGGTCTGTGGGTTGACCTACTGGGTACAACAGAAGGGTTATATATGGTAGCTGGCCTGGCAAGTCTGAGCACTGCTATAATATTTATGAATTCTAGCTTTGCTCCTTGACTCTTTATAGCCTCAAATAAGTAACAGGTAAAAGTTAAAAAAGTAACTCTACTGTTAGGAGTGATGTAAAGTTATACGTTAGCCAAACAAACAAGCAAATGAAGCTTTTAAAACTAATTCCACGGAAAAGATTTATTTTGTTATTAACAACATTGATGGCAAAAGCTAAGGATGAATGAGAAAAATGGGGAAAAGCACATTTTGAGCTCTTAGCTTCAAGCTGAAAACATAAAGGTTTTTGTTTAATTTCTGCTTGCAGCCTTTAGCTGCAAAGCTGTAACTATAAACCAGGAAGCTAAGGGACAATTTTTAATGAAAGAGGAAACGAACTTGAAGAACTTAGCTCTCTTCTGTAAGCTACTCTTTCTCATCTCAAAATAGGGGGGAGTAGATATAGCTTTCTGCATTATCCTGAGACATAAACCTCAGGAATAGCTAAGGCCAATAGTCAAAGGAGCCAAGAGAGAACCAGTCATGGAACATTGTGTGGCCAGTGCCAGTCATGGGACCAAATTGGGTCGTTGTCTTAGCCATTGGAGTGAAGATGGGCTATATGATAAGAGAGATGTGGAAGATATCTGAAAATGTCCTTAGTTGTAAGGCTTAAAGAATAAGTTATGCACCTTCCAGCTGGTGGCTCAAGATTATGGTCCCTTTGATGATCAGATGCTTATAAATGGAATACTAGCTGTTTTAGCTGTTTATTAAAAAGTGTGTGTGTGTGTGTGTGTGTGTGTGCATGTGTGTGTGTGTGTGTGTGTGTGGTGTGTCTTGGGAGACTTGGGGAAATATATGCCAAACTTAAAGATTTAATAAAAGTAAATGTCATTTACCAATATTTTTGTCTTATTTCTTCTTAGCTGTTTTTAAAATTTCTAAGCCAATAAGCCACCTCAATTATTACAAAAAAAAGAAATACCTTAGAATAAGTGACCAGGGTATTGTCTTGAAAATCAGAAATATTGATCAAGAAAGGACTATATGAGAAGGTGAGTCCAACACACAGTACCGTGATGTGTAGATGTCCAGAAGAGCAGAAGATGCCAGGAGACTCCAGATACAGCAATGACAAACGGCAGTCCTGCACCCAACGTTATCAAACCTTCTAATTCAATCATTAGATACTGAGCTAATGTGGAGAGAGGCTGAAAATCATTTATCTAATTGGCAAGGACCAGTGTGGAATTTAGCTAATGTGGAGAGAGGCTGAAAATCATTTATCTAATTGGCAAGGACCAGTATGGAAGGGGGCAGGGTGAGCAACAGAAGAAAACACAGCGATGCGTGATTGAGGTCCTCAACTCATGGCTAGAGAGTTATAACTCCCAGGTAAGGTAAGATTCATAGTTAATAAGGTGGTACCAGTAACAGACATTTGGGATATATATTTTTCCATATAATTAAGTTGGTGGTTAGTAAATGTTTTTATTATTATTATTATTATTATTATTTTTGGGGATGGAGTTTCCCTCTCGTTACCCAGGCTGGAGTGCAATGGCGTGACCTCGGCTCACCGCAACCTCCGCCTCCTGGGTTCAGGCAATTCTCCTGCCTCAGCTTCCTGAGTAGCTGGGATTACAGGCACGCACCACCATGCCCAGCTAATGTTTTGTATTTTTAGTAGAGACGGGGTTTCACCATGTTGACCAGGATGGTCTCGATCTCTTGACCTCGTGATCCACCCGCCTCGGCCTCCCAAAGTGCTGGGATTACAGGCTTGAGCCACCGCGCCCGGCCAATGTTTTTATTATTTATCTGTTTTCCAAAGTTATGAATTAAATAACCCTATGAGATACTATAAAAACGAAATCACGTACCTGACCCAGTTGTGACCGTTTGATAACCTATGGTCCTAATAATGTTCTGTAGTCAGGGATTCTTCCATAAGTAAAATACTTGGAGAGACAGGTCCCTCAGTGGCTTCTGAGCCAAGGTTCGGCCTGGCTTTGACATCAGCCTAGTGTCGTACCTGCAATCCTTTCACAAATTCAAGGGTATTTGTTGAATGCCTATATTGCGTAGGCTTTGTATGAGTAGGACATAATCCTTGCCTTCAGGTGAAAGCAGGGGTAGGAAAAGCTTTCTCTGGTGGTGGTTACTCTATTTACCACATTATCGGTCAGCCAAAGCCATTCTTTGCAGGTACAACACCATGCTGATGTCAAAGCCAGGCCTAACCTCTGCTCAGAAGCCACTGAAGGACCATTCTCTTTAAGTGTGTTAATGATGAGAGAATCCTGGACTACAAAACATTATCAGGACCCTAGAGTAAAGCAAATATGGGAAGTAATTTGTGGGAATGAGCAAAGTTAAAAGACTCAGTCGTTGAGAAAACCAGCTATGTTTTGGAAAGTCAAGCAGGCAAAGATAGTCGAGTGAACTGAGTGTGTACTTAACCAAGCCACCTCGAGGAAGAGCCCAGTGGCCTTATCTACCATATGGCTCCTTTAGTAAACTATTCCACTCCAGCAGAATTGACCATGCCCATCTTTATCCACTGATCTACCATGAACAGTTTTCAGCATATATACCTTTAATTCTATTGCTTTGTTTTTTCACTAAAAACTGTCATATTCATCTTTGTATCACCAGTATCTAGCATAGTATTTGTTTCTAACAGGAATTTAGGTGACAAATTACGTTGTCTGCCCTAGCAATTGGTATTGCACCGGTGGTATCTAGACTTTGAGAGTGTGTTAGGTGAAAAGGTAGCTAAAATAATTATGTCGGCTCCGTACAGATGAATGATTCCTAGAATATGTATCTTGCCTGCTCCACAGTAATTTGCACAATGCTCAGCAAGGATCTAGTTTTTGCTTAATACATACACAATTACTTGATATTTAGACAGGCTGAGCCAAGTGGTACTGCTTGCTTTATTTAACAGCTAATGGCTGATGGCTGCTCTTTAAAATGGATGTAAAGGATGTGAAAAGAGAGTATACCATTGGTGCTGGGCATGGTGGCTCATGTCTGTAATCCCAGCACTTTGGAGGCTGAGGCAGGTTGATCACCTGAGGTCAGGAGTTCAAGACCAGCCTGATCAACATGGTGAAACTCTGTCTCTATTAAATACAAAAAATTAGCCGGGTGTGGTGGTGCATGCCTGTAATCCAAGCTAGTTGGTAGGCTGAGGCAGGAGAATTGCTTGCACATGGGAGGCGGAGGTTGCAGTGAGTGGAGATTGTGCCATTGTACTCCAGCCTGGGCACCAAGAGCGAAAACTTCGTCTCAAAAAAAAAAAAAATACACACACACACACACACACACACACGCACACACACACACACACACACCATTGGTTCTTAGGTATATGGAATGATACCCAATCTTATTCATAATAAAAGAAATGTAAATTAAAACCACAGTGAGTCTCATGAGAGCTGATGGGTAAAAAACAAACAAGCAAACAAAAAAAAACCACACTGAGATGTGGTTTTTACTTATTAATTGGCAAGGTCAGGAAACTTAGTAGTTTCAAGAACATGGAAGTGTAAAACTAGTACAAACTAGAAAAACTTCTAGACAGCAATTTGGTAATACCTATCAAAATTAAAAATATAAATATCCTTTCTTTCAAGAATTCCACTTCCAAGGATTCTAGGATCGATATGCTCATATGTGTAAAATGAGGAGTCAACAAAGTTATTCCCTGCAGCATTGTTTGTACAAGTAAAAGACTGGACATAAACCGAATGTGTAGTCAGCAGGTACCTGTTTTAATAATGGCACTATGTACAGTGGAATACTATGCAACTATGAACATAATGGGGATGACTTCTTTTTGTGTGTGTGTTGGTAGAATAATCCCTAATACATGCTAAGGAAAGATAAGAAAGGTATCGAACAGTGTTATAATTATGCCATCCTTTTCTAAAAGAAGAGAAAACGTGTGTGTGTGTGTGTGTGTGTGTGTGTGTGTGTGCATGCACACTTGTACATGCATAAGATATCTTTGGAAGAAAGCAGAAGAAACTGGTAACATTATTTGCCCTTGAGAAAGAAAACCACGTGACCAAGAGGTAGGAATGGGAAGGAAAGTTTTTCCTCTGTGCCCTTTCATATTTTGAAATGTAGAACCTTGTAACTACATGGGCTATACAAAAAAAAAAAAGTAAAATAAACACAGTTAAGTAATGCCGAGGTTCTCGGCAGAGAGCCAACGTTGCCATGGTCACTGGCTGCAGCTGTTACACTGGTGTGGTCACCTACAGTGACATCTGCTGGTGCTTCCCAACAGCACTGTTAGGTCACTGTTTTTCTAACTTGATTTCAAAGTGGGCCATGGAACCAATTGTAGTGGGTCCAACTAGCATTAAAAAAAATAAAAACGAGAAAGAATAGAAGATATCAGAGTACATAACAAGTAGTAAAGGTAAATAAAGATAAATACTGTTGTATGAACTCCTGATTTTAAAAATATTCTTATGTGTTCTGATATGTCTTTCTTTGTCAAAAATCTCAGGAAGTCACCATCCTCAGTGGGGACCTTTCTCAGACAACCTATTCTTCCACTGTTCTTGAGCAACCAAGATATTAACAAGGAAGACTTGAAGTTTCTATGCTGCTTGACCCCAGAATTTTCTCATTATGGACGTGGGGTTCTCACTTTTGAAGGTTGGTCTCTCTGCTTACGTCTCCATTACCATTACATTGTCTCTATTCATGCCAGCTCCAGGCCTGTGTGTCTCTACACACCAAGGCACGTTCATTCTCCTTAGGAGTACATCCCATTCCATGGAATACTGTGGAGTGAACAGGACTGACTGGAGTTTGGATGTAGTGGCTAAGAGCAGAGACCTGGAGTCTTTCATGTACCCTGAGCTTCAGAGGCCCCTGTAACCATGTTCCTTTTCAGATTAACCCCAGTTCCTTAACTCATGCAGCTGCACCATCAGCAATGCCTCTCTCTCCATCCCTGCTTCCTCCTATCTAGCTTTTTTCAAGATCCTACCCAGGGCTACATCTTCCGCGGAACTTTCCCTGATTCCCTCAGCCAAAGTGATCTCTCATATAATCATCATGCTCTCTTGATCGCAACAGAATGAAACACAGCTCAAACTGGGTTTAAACAAAGAGAACTGGAGCTCAACTAATTTAGAAGTTCACAAAAAGTTGGACCCACAGACTAAAAGATATCAGGAGGCATTACTTTGTTTTCTTAGTGGTCCTACCAAAAGATCCAAGATATGACTAGCCTAACCTGGGTCATTTGCCCAACACAGAATCAGTCATTGCAGCCCCTGAGGTTAGAATCCACTGATTGGCCAATCTCAGACTGCACACTCGGTCCCCAAGAGACCAATCTAGTCATAGAGAACAGCTATGTGGTGTGTGAAAAAGGCGTGGTTCCTTGAATGTATTCATTAAAAGTGCTATCAGCTGAAGAGGGAGAATGAATACTGGGCAAGCAAAAACATGTGTTCCTGTCAACTTGTAATCTGTACAGTGAAAACAACAACTTCTAAATATATTTTCTTGTGTTAATACTTTACCTGTGTGCTATGGTTTGTATGTTTGCACCCAACAAATCTCATGTTGAAATTTAATCCCCAATGTGGTGGTGTTGGGCTGCAAAGCCTAGTGGGAAGTGTGTGTGTCGTGGAGGCAGAGCCTGCGTGAGTAGATTGGTGCTCTTCCTTGGGGGTGAGTGAGTTTCCACTCTATTAGTTCCCTAGAGAGATGATTGTTAAAAGAGCCTAGCACCTCCCTGCTCCCATGCTTCCTCTCCAGCCATGTGAGCTCTGCACAGCTGGTCGCTTTTCCCTTCTGCCATGAGTGGAAGCAGCCTGAAGCCCTCACCAGATGTCGGTGCATGCTTCTTGTACAGTCTGCAGAACTGTGAGATTAATAAACCTCTTTAAAAAAAAAATAAATTACCCACCCTTGGGCATTCTTTTATAGTAAAAAAAAATGGACTTAGATGCTATGTGAGAATGAATCATTCACAATAAAATTGTCAGACAAGTAAGATTAACATTTTAATTCTCAAGTTATTCAATTGTTCTACATTTTCCAGGCTTTGTCATGATTTGTTTACTCCCAATTCTACTTAGATCTCCACTGACCAATACTAATGGAGAATTGAGTAATTAATCAGTTTCTAAAATCTATAACAACTATAGAAATATTGAATTCATTGTTTTTGCCCATTGATTTTTGTCAAATATTTTAATCACAATAAAAATTTTAAATTTATGAAAGGAAGACCAAAGTACATTTTGAGGAAGACATCTCTCATTTCTGCTTTTGAGCATTCTTTTTCAGGAAACAGAACATATTTTAGAAGAGAAACATCTTAACACATCTGGTGTGATCTTCTAGTTATCTAGTTTAAGCCAAAAAAAGGTGGCATCATCTGTTTTTCTTTCATACATTTTGAAACATGAGTTTCTGAAAGCTATTTCCTAACATATGTCAATTTAACATCTGCTGGTTTCTAACTGATAGCTAGAAACAGCGCACTGGCAGCCCCTCCAATAGTGCTGAGGTATTTCCCATTAGAATTGTTTTCACTTGGGGTTGTCAGTAATATTTTTACTCTAGGGTAGACTATTTTCCTAACTTGAAGGAGATACATGAATGGAAGCACAGAGAAGGAGGAATAAACAGAATGATACATTTACAGTTATGTGACAGTACAGCAGAGAAAGATTTCAAAAAGAAGTATTAGATAAGAAAGTCAATGTCATAGGTCACAGATTAAACGCCTTCTCCTGGCAAAGCATGCTTCACTATACTACATCTTAATTAATCCTTGTTATTCAATATCAAGAGTATTTGAAAGCAGAATTAAAATGTATTAACCATATCTAAAAGTACCCAACCATGTCCAAAGCTTCTCTAACATTTCTTCTCCTTTTTAATCCTTTGATGCAATTTAAAGTGCATCAGTGAACTTCAATTTCTGTCTGGGAATTCATAACAGAATAATATTTTGACATTTATTTTTGAAAGAAGGAGCCTAAGTGTTTGTCCTGGGAGAAATCAGCATTTTTGCTTGCCCTAAGTAATCTACTGCTTATAAACATTTAGCAATTTTCAGACCTAGTAATTTGGAGCCTGCAAATTATTGGTGTCATTTGTGCCCTTTAATACGTTCTTCTCATCCCAATAACATTGTTGCCTTTTATTTCATTGGACTTTAGAGATATCATTGTGGGCTTGCTTAGATCAAGGCTAGCTTCATGTTGTTATTGCTATATCCTCAATGTCAAGCCAAGTGCTTCATATGCAATCAGTAGAGAATGAATGAATCAATTTTGTTCCAAGATTCTGAGATCCAAAATTTACTTTTAGAGTCCTAAAAGTGAGGTATCTTGAATAGCCTTACATAAATTTAAAAAGCTGTCAAATTGATTTTGGTAAAGAAAGAAGAAATAAGTTCTAGGACTTACTTGGACTTTCATAAGGAAATTTTGATGGTAGGTCTCTCTAAATAAAGTTTGGATGTACTACAAACCAAACACCGTTTATGGTGATGGCTACTCAATAACTTTTCAGTGAAGACAGTGGTTCTGAATATAATTGTAAGGGTTATGGAAAGAGAAGAAACTTTGGAGACTGCTAGTCTGGAGTTGAAATCCTGGATCCACTCCTTACAAAATTATTTAACCTCTACTTTTTTATCTGCAAGATAGGCATAATACTATGATGCAGGGTTGTTATAATAAATTCGGTACAATAATAATGTACACAAAAGCTTAGCAAAATATCTGGTATTTGAGGTCACTTGCTAAGTAGGAATTATGATGATCCTTATTATAACTATTCCTGATATTAGCTGCTTTAATAATTCAGAGAACACTCAAATTACAGGTAACCCAAACCCTTAAAAGCTTTATTAAGTTAAAGCTAAACTCACCCTGTGTTGTGTTAGTCAATATAGCAGAACCGTAACTATAGACCCTACAGGTAAATGTGTATATTTCCATGCATACGTTCTTTTGTTCCTTTCTTTTATTTTCTTTTTCTTTTCCCTCCCTCCCTCCCTCCTTCTTTTCTTCCTCTCTCCTTCCCTCCTTTGTCTTTCTTCCTTTCTTCCCTTCTTTCCCTTCCTCTTTCTTCCTTTCCTCCCTCCCTCCTTTCTTCCTCTCTTTCTTTCTTTCTTTTTCTTTCTTTTTCTCTTTCTTCTATCTCTCTTTTTCTTTCTTTCATTCTCTCTGTCTCTTTCTTTCCTTCTTTCTCTCTCTTTCTCTCTTTCTTTCTTTCTTTCTTTCTTTCTTTCTTTCTTTCTTTCTTTCTTTCTTTCTTTCTTTCTTTCTTTCTTTCTTTCGTTTCATTTTTGACGTAGCTCACTATGTCACCTAGGCTGAAGGGCAGTGGTACAATCTTGGCTCACTGCAGCCCTGACCCCCCCAGGTTCAAGCAGTCCTCCCACCTCAGCTTCTGGAGTAGCTGGGACTATAGGTACATGCTAGCAAACTTGGCTAATTTTTGTAGAGATGTGGTTTTGCCAAGTTGCCCATGGCTGTTTTCAAACTCCTGGGCTCAAGCGATTCACCTGCCTCGGCCTCCCAGAGTGCTGGGATTACAGGCCTGAGGCACCATGCCTGGGCCTGCATGTCATTTTCTACAGGAACTGTAAATCACGGAGAAGAGTCTCAGGTTAATTCTCAGTGTGATGCAGCAGTAGATTTCTAAAGGAGTCCTCCCCGCTCTCTCCTTGCTTCCCTCCCTTTCTATTGTAAAGTGTGCCAGGCACTGTATATACAAGGAATATTTACAGTTGATGAGATAGCAGATGAAAGGGATTCCAAAATTTTTTCTTTATTGACCTACTGTGAAAAAGGTGAAAGCCATTCCATGAAAAGTTAAGTACTGTAAAAATGCATTAACTTTTGGTTCACTGGAGAGATGCTATGAGTTTTGTCCTCAAAACTTTTTGACACATGAAAAAAATTAAATAACTCAAATTTCAACTTTAAAGCCTATTTATTGAAGCCTTTTGAAAAAATAGTTGCCATCATCCTCCTTAAGAAAGTGGATGGAGTGCAAAATGCAAACCTTCCCTACTGAATGGGTTGGCAAGTCATTTATTGGAAACCATTTGGTAGTATGACCTATGAGTAAGCATGAAAGTTGTAGTTCTACCTATTTATCTTCATGTTATTATGCAATAGCGTTTCTCTAAACATTGATTAAAGTAACAAACTACTTGGGCATTTTGCCTACTTTTGGAGGAAAGAGGGCTATTATTTTCATATGGCTACATTTAAATAATACCTTCATAGGCATAATCCTGGCCAATGCCATTTAATAGATACATCACTTGATTACAGCAATATATATTTTTCCTGAAATACAAGAATTGTCTCTTGAGACTCATTTTTGGGATCATACATTCTCATAAGAATAACCTCTTCAGGGCACTGATTGAATGTACAAAATCTGGAAGCCTCCTTAAACCCGTTAGAAACAGAGAAAATCAAGGTAGTTTTGAATGTTACTATTTCATGCACATTGAGCTGATTTACTTCCTGGGAAGAATTGGAGATGGATGTTGATCTTGCACATCATTTACACGATTCATGTCCTATTGAAGATAATTATAATATACTATGCAGTGAAATTATTTAATAATAGATTTAATATTCTCTTACTTTAAAAGCTTTAACTCTCTACCATGTATATTCTCAAATAAATTTGCAGCTCCCTCTAGATTTAATTGAATTTAGGGTTTTTGTGGAGGTAGATAGGATATTATGGCTAATATAGTAAACAAGACTAAACCCAAATGATAATTTTCACTAGTCTCCAGCAAAACTCTTCATACACCTAGGTTTTTCCACACTATTTCCATCAAATGTTCTACTTCCCCCTTTACTTTCTTTTTAAAAAAAGCATTATCTTCTTGTTACTTCAGATTTGAAATATTAAATTTATTTTTTCTTTGCCCTTCATATCTTTTCAGTTATCTACCGCTATGAAACAAACCGCTCCAAAACCTGTTAGCTTAAAACAACTATTATTTATTACTTTTTAATTAATTGCTTACAAATCTGCAATTGGGGTAGGGCTAGTAGGGATAGCCCTTCCCTTCTCCACATGGTGTCAGCTGGTGTGGCTCAAGATGGCTCAATCACATGTAGCAAGATAGTGCTGGCTGTAGGCTGGGAGCTTAGCTGGGTTGTCATTTGGGGACCTCTGTTCCTCTCTGTGCAGACCCCTCCTCAGAGTTTGTTTGGCTTCTTCACAGAATGGAGGCTGAGTAAAGGAAACACAGAAAGGAAATGTGTTTCAAGAGGCCCAGCAGGAAGCTACAAAACCTCTGACCCAGCTTCAAGTCTCAGAATGCCACCTTTGCTGCATCAATCAAGCAAGTCACTTAGCTGAGATTCAAGGCAGGAAAAAGGAGTCTCTTAAAGGAAAGAGTAACAGAATTTCAAGACATTTATAATTTACCATGTCCTGTTTTTATCCAAGTCCTGTTAAGTCTACCATCACAACATCTCTCAAATCCATTCTTCATGTTTTTATCCACTCACATTTTCTTGTACAGACCAAAAAAACTTCATCAGCAGTGCCAATGAATCAGTGAAGATGTTTAAGACCCTTCTAGGAATGTGCTGGACTGACTCAAAATGACACAAAGTCAACTTTAATTTGTGTCTCAAAGTTGAGTCTTTAACTGAGACCCTGGGAAAGGTTGAAGGGAAAAGATACTTTCATGGGAATTTCCACCATCGCCATTGTCATCTTTTTTCTTATAATCACCCATAAAATCATTCACTAAACTCTTCTTTTCACTCTGTGATTTTCTCTCTCTCTCTTTTTTTTCTTTGAGACAGTCTTACTCTGTTGCTCTGGCTGGAGTGCAGTGGCAAGATCTCAGCTCTCCGCAACCTCTGCCTCCCGGTTCAAGCAATTCCCCTGCCTCAGCCTTCCAAGTAGCTGAGATTACAGGTTTCCTCCATCAAGCCCAGCTGATTTTTTTTTTATTTTTAGTAGAAACAGGATTTTGCCATATTGGCTAGGCTGGTCTCAAACTCCTGGCCAGGCTGGTCTCAAACTCCCGGCCTCAAGTGATCCATCTGCCTCAGCCTCCCAAAGTGCTGGGATGACAGGCATAAGCCACCGCACCTGGCTTATGGAGTTACTTTAAATGATTGTATATGGAAATTTATAAAGAAAATAAAAGAAGAAACAATTGTGGATAACTTGGGTTTCTTTTAAAAGCACTCTGGGCCAAAAAAACACCAATTACCATACCCCTCGAAATTCTAAAAGAGAAGAGAAAATTTAGCTGATTGAATTCGTTAAATTCATTTATGGTTAATGTATTATAGCAGAATTTTATTTCTTTTATATGCTATAAGTATATTTTCCCATCAATGTAGATGTAAACCTCCTGACAATGGTATAAGATGTGGGTTATGAATTTTACTGTTTAAAATTATTATGGATGTATCTTATTGTTGAATCTTTGTTTTTATGGCAAGTTTGCTGGAAATAGCTATAGTTTATTTGTTTTTATAACCATTATTTAGGTCTATGATCCTCAATTATAATACTGGTCCTGGAAGGTGGCAGTGGGGAGTGGTCTGTGTTACCACTGATCCCTATATGTTATAATTTCCAGGAATGCATTGTGGACACAAACAAGAACTGTCTGTACTCTTGCAGGAAGTAGAAATGATACAAATCAGCATTTGAGTGAATGAACACTGAAATGCATGCTGAAACCAACTACTGGATCAGGGTACAGGACAAATAATGGTCTTAGTTCAACTTGGGGCAAAAGCACTTTTAAAAGGAATTTAATATATTGTTCCCTGACTTATCTTTGTTTATGATTCTATAGGTGGATAATTGTTTTTCTTAATCCTGTGACAAAAAGAGTTGGAAGGATCAGGAAGAGCAAGAACAATTTGGCTCTCAGTGAATTATTATTATTTTTTTGAGATGGAGTTTTGCCCTCGTTGCCCAGGCTGGAGTGCAATGGCACAATCTCGGCTCACAGCAACCTCCACCTCCTGGGTTCAAGCGATTCTCCTGCCTCAGCTTCCCAAGTAGCTGGGATCTCAGTGAATTCTTAATAAATGATGTATTGCATCAAGAACAATTAAATGCTTTTAAATGTAATAGAATTTTACTTAGACAAATGATTTTTGAGAAGTATGTTCAAGACAGAATGCAGTAGATAATTTCTTAGACTAATTACCTTATAGTAGCCATTCCAGTAAAACATGACTGGAGCACATATTATTTTACTTAAATTTTTTTTTCCATTTGGTTCAATTTTCAAATCTGAAAATTTTAAACATTTACTTCTATTTAAAATGTTCTCTTCACCATGCAGTGCTAAATGAAGACATTGAACTGTGTTTTTCAAATTTTCTGCAATAATCAGAAAAAGATTGTATATAAATAATTCCATAGGCAACTCCTAGAGTATGTCTAAATGGCAAATTTGACTCGTCATTAATGGTAACTTAGTATACCATCTAAACCAGAAACCAGGAAAGGACCCATCTCATGTTCTCCTAAACCTCAGCCATAGTTGAATGACTGAAATCAATATACTTCTTAAGCAAGTGAATAATTCTTCAAAGCAATATTTAAAAGGAAAAGAAAATTTTCTTTCATACAAGCATCTTTTCTCCCTCAGTGATTCTCATATTTGCCTTTTTTCTCACAAATTTCTAAGATGGGAGACAAAATTGGCCTTTATGCTTTAAAATTTTCCCTTGATCATATCAAAAGGCATATAAATTTCATGGTTTTTGAGGAACAGTGACACAGAGAATAGTTGACTTAGGGTGAGGATAGTAAGAAGGAATAAAAATGTCAATTTTTTTCCTTATAAATAAAAATGATTTCCTAAAACTTTTCTCCCATGACTTCAGGTAACTGAAATAAAATTTGTGCAATGCTAAAAGCAAAATATCTCTTACAAGTTAATTTTATTTTGTGAAGACTGATAACCCCATTTGAGAAAAATAGCTCATGTCACTCAATTCAAGTTTCTGTAGTGCTATGGCTAAGATTTTTTTTTTTTTCGATTATACTTAGTGTATAACGTAGTATAATTATTTGCATACTGGAGCCCTAAGTTTGTTATATAAAAATGGCAAGTAGTGGGTATGAAAGAGAAAGAAGCATGATACAAAGGAATCTGGTCAACAGAGTTGCAGCTTTGCTCCACAAAGGGTAATATTATAATGTATTTTTTGTGGCTGGCCCAGGGTAGCTGCAAGATAAGTGGCTCTGATAACCAATCAGATAACAGAAACTATACTTTTAAAAAACTTGCAATGATTTAATAGGACTTTAGAAACATGATTTTAATAGTCTGCATGCCTCTAGAGGTGTCACTGTTTCTCAAATGGAAAAGCCAAAATGAAAACTCTAGTCCCTGTGAGAAAGTGCTAGAAGTAATCATTTTTAAAAACTCAAAAGGACTCACTTTATTATTTTTGACAAGAATTTCTCCCCAAGTGTAAAAATAAGATAGCATTGTAAAGGTGACTGTAAAAGAAAGAAAAAAAAAAAACTGTAAAGCTGTTAGGGGCAGCTGGCTGAACTGTTGTGTCATGTCAAAATGCATTTTTATTTCTTTAAATATAAAAATTGGTTGGAATAAAATCTTATTTAAGGTTTTTAAATATATAAAATATGTACTTATTACACAATTTTATCAATTCTCAACATATTGCACATTTTGCCTATTTGTTTAAAAATTTATTTTGTAAAAGAAATGAAACAAAGTTTTCTATGTTTTCTTTCCTACGCTCCCTGGAAACAACCACTACCACTAATTTGATACTTATGGTTTCCAAGAATTTCTTTATAGTCCAGGGTTTGTCTTTTTTTCCTTATTTGTGGTATCTATGGATACACAGGAGTTTTAACATGGAAAAATTTATCACTTTTTATTTTGTGCTTTTAATGTCTTATTTAATAAATTCTTCCTTATCCTGAGATAATACAACAAATGTCTACATTTTCTTCTTACGGTTGTAAAGCTATGGTTTAAAATATCAAAGTTCTTAGTTGTCTTGGAATTTATTTTTAGTTTATGTAAAGAATTAATTTTATTTAGATTTAATTTTTTCCCATATGAATAACCAATTCTGCCTTTTCTCTGATTTTTGGGATGCCACCATAGATTTTTTTCCTTGGATTTATATACTGTTTTATTGGTCAAGTAAGACAAGTTACTTCCATTTTGTTCTTCAAGTTTAACAGATTATGTAAAGTCTTGTGTTATTATGTATGAATTGAGTATCAACTTGTTAATTTATCAATTGTATTAGACACCATTTAAATCAATTTCTTTTAGATAATTTGGAGACACTATTTAGTGTTTCCATCCATGAACATTGTATATTACTTTTTTTTTGGACTTACAAAATGCTGTTTAATAATGTCTGAGAATTTTCTGTATAAAGGCATTGCAATATTTTGTTAAAATTATTCCTGGGTACCTTGCACATTTTGTAGCCATAATGAATGGGATCATCTTGTATATTGTTTTTAAATTGGTTATTGTGAGTATATATAGAAATATTATTAATTTTTATATGCTCATTGTAAGAATAAATTAAGGTTACTTGAATTGTTTACTGCACACACTTTTAATAACAATTTGACATTCATTTTAATTCAGCTAAAGTCACGGTTGTCTAGAGATGACTTAATCATTAACTACATAGAAGTGCTAAGTAAAAAGTTCGGATCTTTTGCTTTACATTATATTGGACCTAGTTTGCCAAAGACTTAATGACACCACCTAGTGGCAGTTTGAAGTTCTAAGTAAATTGTAAAGTGCATTTCCAGATTTTGTAGGATAACTATTTGTGTTAAAAAAAATTATGATAGCAATCAATATCCTTGTTGAAAATGCCAAGAAACGGCAAGAATTAATTTGACATATCAAAATTAATTATGCTTGTAGTCTTTAATGTTGCTGATTTCAAGATTAGAATGAGGTTATGCTTATGAGAAACTTATCTACAATCTTTCATTTTGAAGCCCAATAGTGTATGTGAAGATTTAATTTTCAAGATTGTTATTCAGGGAGTTATCATAGTTCATGTTCACATCATGTTTTTAAAAAAATAAAATTACCAACAGCTGGCTGGAGTCAATCTACATGGTCTTTATAATAAACTGATCCTAAGAGTCTATACCATGAGGACTACTTTATATTTAAGGATCCTTTAACATAAAGCCTATTTTTATATCTTACTAATTAGAGTTCTTTTTTGTGTGGGAAATAACAAAATCTTATGTATAATTCAACTCAGTTTCAAAACAAATAGGAACAACTTGCTAATCACTTGAAAAAAGTTTAAAATACACTCAAGATGAATTAAAAATATAAGTGTATGGAACCAGGCTTTAAAAGTTTAGAGTAAAATATATATGAAAGCTTATTTAATTTTTTTGGTGGGGAAGACTTTTCTGATGATAGACAGAACCTCTAAGAGTAAAGGTTGATTAAAATTTCCATAGAACATTTAAATATTAAACAAAAGTGACAGTGTAATACCTCTGGTAAAATTTTTTAAATGACAATGCCCTGTGTTAGCATAAGTTAAAGGCAAATGCATCAAAAATAGGCATTCTTATTTTGCTACTTGGGAATGTATTTGGAATAAACTTTATCAAGGGGCATTTGGCAATGTTATTGAAAGTCTTAAAATATGTATAGTCTTTGCCCCAGAAATCCGCTACTCAGAATAATTATAGGGATACAACAAAGGAATAGTCACAAGAATGTTCTTCATAGCACTTCATAGACCTATTTGTAAAATATTACAGATTAGAAAAATGTAAATGTCCATCAAGAGGTGAACTGGAAAACTAATAGCAGCATGTAGTTATTAACTATACATTATTATTAACAGTTATGCTGTTATTAACCCTAGTATTACAGAATAATTGTGGAAGGCATTTAAAATACTTTTTACATATTTAATCATGTAGTCAATTAAGTGGAAAGATATTCTCAGAATAGTATTAGATGAAAAGCAGAGAGTTTCAAATCAGTTTATTTTCATTTTTTACAAAATTTGTTTCCTTCCTTATGCAAAATGCAGAATGATGACATTCAACAGGGATTATATTCTGAACATGATATGGGCTGAATGTTGTGTCCTCCCCAGATTCATATGTTGAAGTCTAAACCACCAATGTAACAGGGCCTTTGAAAAGTAATTAAGGTTAAAACACGTCATACGGGTAGGGCTTTCAGGGTGGAAATAATGCTTCTGAGACATCAGAGAGCTTCTGGGCTCACATTCTCCAGCCTCTCCCTACACTCCCCCATGTGAAAACACAGCAAGAGGGTGGCCGTCCACAAGCCAGGAGGAAAACCCTCATCAGGGCTGAAATGACTGGCACCTTGATCTGGGACTAGCCTCCAGAACTGTAAGAAAATAAATGTCTACTGCTTATGCCACTTGGTCTATGGTATTTTGCTGTGGCCTCCTGAGCAGACTAATATACATGAGGTAATGAGTAATTTCTTTTTCTGCTTATCTAAGTTTCTAAATTTTCTGTAATAAACATACTGCATTTGTAATTTTACAAGATGTTTTTCAATCTATTAAATAATATTAGAGAAACTCTCCAGTGTATACAAATGAGTCAATGAAAAACTCATCATTAGTTAAATCAGTTATTCAAAGCTGGTTTGTGATTACCTCGACATATTTTTATTAATTCTCTCCTTATGCTAATTATTTGGCTTGCAATTAAATTTACAAAGCAGACTGAATCCTTCTTAGCTATGAATGTCAAAGATTGATAAGGTTTCGAAATACGCTACTGAAAAATAGGTTTATTTTCCTCCTATCTATTCTGCAGTTGTGATTTGGAAACACTAACCATTTTAATCATTATATTTTAAATTAGAGTGAGTAATTAGTATTCTGCCTTAGATTTGGATGCCTAATAATGGTGAAATCTTATATGATTTTCTTGCATTCCAAGACATTTTATATTAATTATCTTACCCATGCATTCTATTTCTTTCTTATGCCATTAAATTTATGAAAAACAGGCTGGTGTGTTGTGGCTCATGCCTGTAATCCCAACACTTTGGGTGGCCGAGGCGGGTGGATCACTAAAGTCAGGAGTTTGAGACCAGCCTGTCCACCATGGTAAAAACCTGTCCCTACCAAAAATACAAAAATTAGCAGGTTGTAGTGGGGCACGCCTGCAGTCCCAGCTACTCTGGAGACTGAGGCAGGAAACTTGCTTGAACCTGGGAGGTGGAGGTTGCAGTGAGCCAAGATCACGCCACTACACTCCAGCCTGGGTTACAGAACAAGACCCCATCTCAAAAAAAATTTTTTTTTTCTAAGAAATAATATATTCCTTTTTCTGTTGTTACAACTATATCTAACCATACACCAGATGTGAGGTGATGAACCTGCCATCCCATGACATGTGATATTTAGTAGTACACACACACACATACACACACATTAATTTATATCATCTTTAGAGCTCCATGCTAATGCTATTTCATGATTATCTTCATGTATGTTAGAGATGGGAGCAAAGAAGGGAGTACGGTTATATGTTTCATGAATGGCAAGGTTTCTTTGTGGTAGCAAAGGGTTTCAGCAATCTTGGAATCTGAGGAATGTAAAGTCCATCACTAGCATGCTGAGAAGTACTTGATGGCAGAAGTTTCTTCTCAGAGACAGAAATCCATAGTCACTGTATGCAGAACACTCAAAATGACTGACCCTATAATGTTCTTTCATCACTTCAGGTACTCAATGTCATTGAACACGTGGCCTCCACTGTGATAATTTCCTACCTGATGTGTCTCACCTTCCTAAAGTGGGAGCCAGAAAATTTGCATTCCCAAACCCCTTGTATTAGGGTACAGCCATGTGACCTCACTCACTCTAATCAGACTGTCTCTGAAAGACAGACTTAAATTAGTTAAACAAGGAGCAATTAACATTTTATTAGGGTTGGGTCTTATTTTGTTTTATTTTGAGGAGGAAGAGAGTGTTAGCAATGGGATGACACACTGGGAAGAGTTCTTGGGAGGAGGCAGAGGCAGCTAGGAAAATTGGTCTTTTGACAGGCCTGGTGCAGGGATTCAGTTCTGGGGCTTCAGTTCTGGGGTGGCAGTGCTTCTGGAAGTCAGTCCTGAGCATCGTAAGTGCCAAGTGCTAGCATCTGTGGTGTTTCTGTTAGAGAAGGGGTGGTGGTTATCATGGCTCTTGGATGCTCAAACTTGTCATCTGATCCTCTGGCCCTACCAAATATTCTGTGAACTATCTAGTATCCATTCATCAATTCTGTTTCTGCTCAAATTTGCAAAAGTGGATCCTGTAAGTTACAAGTAACATGGTAGGCTTTACCCAGCCTATCATTCCAATGGCAACACTTCCTCCCTCCTGAAAACAAGACAAAATAGAGCCCAACCCTAGTAAAATTTCACTGCTCATTGTTTAATTATCACCAGAATGTACCACATGGATAGATATTGACAAGATAATTTAATGTAAATTGGTGCTATTTATTTACTTGCAGAGGTTTAGTAATAAAAATAAAACCCAGAGCTTTCTAGCCAAAAGCTCTTCCCCGCCCTCTGCAGTGATCAGCAGAATTCATTCTTCCTGCTTTTGAGGTTTCACAAATCCTTCACAGAGCCTTCAAAGGGAACCTGTGAAGTTAACAACTTCCTCATTAACACATCTGACCTTGCAAGGCCTTCCATTCATTTGCCAAGTTCTTAACCATTTACTGGGATAATACATAAACATTCTGAAATTCTACCTTCACACTACATGCAATGTTGGCTGTCACACAAAAAATTTAGGAATCTTCCTATGACTATCCTCAATGTGAACATTAATGCAGCAGGCAGTATTTTTTATTAGCTCTACTGGAGAGAAATGTGTATGCAGGATGAAGGAAGGAAAGAACAGAGCTGGAATAAACTGGAATACGTTTCCCACATGAAAGGACTGTGACTGGAGAGAGAGGTCAGTACACTCAGGAACAATAGGTTGGCATCAAGTGGCTAAAATTGGAATTTAAAGAGTTTGTGGGTGCATAAACATTTCCTCCTCATGTCTCAGAGTGGCTATAATCTCAAAAATAACTTTTATTTTCCACTTGATGGAATATTGTGCCACTATAAACATATTTTAAGAAGGTTATTATTTTTAGCTAGAATTGATTGGACATTGAGACTTTGTATCCTGTGTCTCATTTATTACTCCCAGCAGCATGAGGCAGATAGTGTCAACACCCTTTTAGAGATAAAATGATTCCCAGAGAGGTTAATTCATTTCCAAGGTAACACAGCCGCTAAATGACAGAGGTGAGACCTGACCCCAGATTGGTTAAAAACCAAAAATTCCTGCACTGATTTATGAAGGTTCTGCAGCAACATTGAAAAGTTGCTATTATTTTATGTTAACTGCAAAAAGAAGAGTAGAAAAGTGTCTGCACACTGTGATTCAATGATGTGAAAACTTCCTTTACAGATGCAGAAAGAATTGGAAGGGAAACACACGTTGTGTGCCACTCACTTTTGTGTTCCAGAAACTAAGAGAATCAGGAAACAGTCCATAAAAGCAAAAAAAAAAAAAAAAGAAAGAAAGAAAGAAAAGGAGGGTGTGTGGGTGTGGTTTACAGGTGCATACAGACACAAGGAACGGTTTTAACAGGGCAAGCAAAAGGAGTTAGTGAACTTGCACTTATTTGCTAAACACACAGAACACAGGGTTAGATACTCTCAGACTCTGGCCCTTAGGCAGTTGGGTAATGGAAATGTTAACAGTTTTGTTTTCTCCCAGTATTTTTTTTTTAAATGTGCTTGAAAGCTGCTACACTGTTTTCATAATCAAAAGAGAGATAAGAATATCCTATACACAGAAGCAGACAGGTTCAGGGTTTCGGTCCCTGAGAAGTGCTGAGTAAGTAAAGGCTGAGGAACCTGGGGTCAGGCCGCGGAAACTAGGATCAGTACTGCCCCCATCGCGCCGGGGACACGCTAAGCTCTGCCTGACGCAAAGCCAAGTTTGGATGGAGTCCATGAGGTCACTGAGCAAGCAGCTTTGAAAGATCATGCTGTCTCATTGACAGTCAGGCATTGCGGGAAAGTAAACATTTACTGGTTCCAGTAAGGGAAACCCATTATCCTAGGATCCTAGGGATGAACTTTCCTGTGACTGTTGCAAAATTCACATTAAAAAAAAAAAATGGTTTGGGACTCCTTCACCTGTGGGGTTTTTCACCATGCCTCACTAAACAGGCTGCCTTCCAGTACTGCCTCTTTACCTTGGTGAAACAAGCGTAGACACAGTTCTATCATATGAGCAGCAGCTGGTGTCTTTTTACCCTCTAAAGGGTAAGCGATGGGAAGAGAGTGGTACAGAGAAAATGTAAATGCAGCTCAGAGAAGGGAGGGATGGTAGATCAGGGGAGGCTTCCTGAAGAAGGTGTCACTGAAGTTAGGACATGTAAAAAGTATGTATCCATGGGGTAAAGGGATTGAAAGCTAATTCTGAAAGAATGGAGACACCTGAGCAGAGACCCAGAGGAAAGAAAAGGCCGAGGCAAGCATTTCTCTGGAGCATCATCTATTGAAGATAATCATAATTATTTCTAACTTCTCAAAACCAGAATGACATGCTACATGCTGTATAGTCATCCCCAGCCCTGTGATCCTTGCGTTCTAGAAGCAAATGCATTTCAATCAACATATTCAGGTTTACTTGGAGGAACAACAGATGAAAGGCCTTCAGGTCCTCATGCTATAGGTAATAGGGTAAATGTTTGGCTTTGTGCCTTGAGAAAGGAAAACTTCAGCATCAGACAGTAGTTTAATAATAGGTTAGTCTGGAAGGAACAGAAAAATGGACACAAACTGTGGCATAGTTATCAATAGACTAAAAATGTCCAGATGTCACCCAGGTAGAAGAACAGCTAACCGCCAAGGGAGTGTGGGAGCCAGCCTCAATATGCCCAGCCTCCTCTGCTCACACTTTTGTTTAGCAGCTTCCACACTCTACCAGGCTTGGTCTGTTTTTGTGACTCATGGAATATGGCAGAAATAATGTTATGTCACTCTGAGGTCGGGCTATGGATTACACTGTGGCTTTTGCCTCGGTCTCTCACTTTCTTGGATCACTTGTGCTGGGGAAAGTTTGCTCGCATATATGAGCTGTCCTGTGAAGGGGCCCACATGGTGAGGAACTGAGGACTCCAGCCAACCACTACACCAGTGAACTTGGAAGCAGATCCTGCAGTCCTTGCCAGCAGCTTGACTTTGCAGAGGCCTCATGAGGAACCCTGAGCCAGACCACAAAGCCAAGCCACTCCTAGATTCCTGGCCCTTAGACACGGTGCCAGGTAAGTGATGAATGTTTCTTGTCTTAAGGTGCTGAGTTCAGGGCAAATTCGTTACTCAGGGATATGTAACTAATCCCACGGAGAATGGTGGACACTGTGGGTCACCACAGGGAGTACACTCAGGAAAGTCATCTAAGACAGAGGGGAGTAAGCAAGGCCACGCAACAGATTCATAATCTAGGGCATCTGCCCTCCCATGCCCTAACTTCCCTTCACGAACCTCTTTTAACAAAACACCTATTCAAGGTACTCTGCTAGGATGTAAGGAGTATCTGTTTTCTGTTGTTTCAGATTCTTGATTACGAAACTAAAAGTCATGTGACATCAGCGATTTGCTCTTTATTTATTTATTTTTTTTTGAGAAGGAGCCTCACTCTGTTGCCCCGGCTGGAGTGCAGTGGCACGGTCTTGGGTCATTGCAACCTCTACGTTCCGGGTTCAAGCAATTCTCTTGCCTCAGCCTCCTGAGTAGCTGAGATTACAGGTGCGTGCCACCACGTCTGGCTAATTTTTTTGTATTTTTAGTAGTGACAGGGTTTCACTATGTTGGCCAGGCTGGTCTCAAACTCCTGGCCTCGAGTGATTTGCCCACCTCAGCCTCCCAAAGTGCTGGGATTACAGCCATGAGCTGCCACGCCTGGCCAATTCACACACTTCAATGCCTGGGCTTTGCTGTAGCACCCCTGGAAGCAGGTGTGTGCGTGGCTTAGCCTTGTGGGCGAGTGTTCTGAAGTGAATCCTGGCGACTTTATCTGAACACCACTGGGCTTTGACAAACCTGGAGGTTCTCACCTGTGCTTCTGGAGTTCTGATGGGGACTCAGACATTGTCTTTCTACCTGATATTTAGAATAGCTAACATTTTAAATGGCTGTGCTACTGACCCTATGCTAAATATTTTGTATGAATTTTGTTTTATTTAATATTTTAAATTTATTTTTATTTTTTGAGATGAAGTCTTTCTCTGTTGCCAAGCTGGAGTGCAGTGGTGCAATCTTGGCTCACTGTAACCCCCGCCACCCGGGTTAGAGCAATTCTGCTGCCTCATCCTCCTGAGTACCTGGGACTACAGGCACGCACCACCATGCCTAGCTAATTTTTGTTTTTTATTTTTATTTTTTGTATTTTAGTAGAGACTGGGTTTCACCATGCTGGCCAAGATGGTCTTGATTTCCTGACCTTGTGATCTGCCTGCCTCGGCCTCCCAAAGTGCTGGGATTATAGGTGTGAGCCACTACACCAGGCTGAATTTTGTGGTTTAATTTATGACAATCCTATTACATAGGTACTATTGAAATTCTCATATTAGAGACAAGGAAATTGAGGCACAGAGAGGCGACGCAGTGTATAGGGCCATACAGTTCTTAAGTGACACAGTTAAGGCATGAATCTGATTTGTTCGATTACAATGCCCATGCTCTAAACTACTTGTGTTGTAAATGCCTGTAGGAGGATTTTGCCACCTGTAGACTTGGTATTTCTAGATAATCATCCTATTTTGGGGCATGTTTGGTTATTCACACAGCATCCCTCATTCTTTCTGGTTGATTGCAATGTTCAAGCTAAAGCACTCTAAAATTCAGCTTTATCAAATACTGCGTAAAACCTTCTACTAAAAGAGAATGGTAAAGTACTTCATTTTTAAAAACACAGTGGGGATAAAAATGGCTTTCTTATCAATGTCCAAGTTTCTTACACCTTATCTAAAATTGTACACTTTGCTGTACCTTTTCATGTTTTCTCACATTGCTCCTGGCTTGATGATGGAATGCTTTAATTTGCTCCACATATAAGATCCTCGCACCGTTTTCTGTAATTTATACCACATGCTGCCCACTTTCTTGGACTATTTTATTCGGTAAAGCACTTTAGATACTGGTTCATATGAGAGATGTTGTTTGAAATGAAGCTGTATTGCAAGCTACATTATTATAATTTCCTTCTTGCTTTGGTCCTACTTCATCTTACACAGTTGCCAGATGTTGGATTCGGTGCTGAAATTTAAATGGAAAGGGCATTTGGAATTGATGCTCATGTACTACTTATTTAAGCTGCCGCCAGTGCAATCCTCTATCAAGTCTTCAGTTTTCAATATATCCCAAGGCCTGCTCTGACATCCGTCTTACTTGTTTCATGGAGAAAATCTGCAGTATGTACATTGTTACAAGTTAAGCATAAATGGGCAAGTTGTCTTGGCTTAGGAATAATGTCTCAGGGTACAACTTAATAAGGGCACACAATTATTATTGATAGTGGAAAAGTTTGTCCGTTCTCAATTATTTGGTGACAATTGGACTTGGCCCTTTGTTTCTGTTGTTTTTCCATCCTTTTCCTTTGCCTTTTTTTCATGCCAATGTTCTTTAGTAATTTTGGAAGTTAGATAAAAAGGAAGAAAATTTGAACTGGTCATCAGAATGACTTTTGGCAGATCTAGATAAAGACACCAGAAAACAGAAGAATATATTGCTTTGAAGACGGAGGTGAAGCTGGGACCTAAAACTTTCATGCTCTAGGATTTGTGATTCTCAGTAGATTTGAGAACATATGTTAACATATTTCAGGTATCAAATGGCAGCTGCCTAACTTAATTTTGCTAGGAGGGCTACATTCATAGTAATAAAAAAGATGACAATAATACTGTTTTTATTCTCATTTACAAGAAGACATATTCTAATGTCTTTTTGGTACTGAAGAGGTATGCTAACCAGGCAGATGGCACATAAGGTTTTCCTGGGTTTCTTCTGCTCCTTTGCTCCAATGTCTGAATGTTTAAACTAATTATGTGGCTTAAGGCTCCAGGCCACCTCTTTCTCTAACTTTCAGAGGACTTTGTCTGTGGTGCTTTTCTGGAAGTTGATGTTATTATGTCTCAAACTAGAGCATGCACTCCTCAAGGGTGGAGATGGGTGTTGGCTCATCTTTTGTCCTTCCCAATATACTTGAAAGCACAATTTCTTGCAGAAAGCCAGTGTCAGGAAGTACTTTAATAATGAGTCAGTAAAATATTTTATTTTTGTTCCAAGAATTACACCATTTATCAGTTAAATACTATTGACGTATAAATATTATATTCTCCCAGTCAGTCTTTGAAGTCAGGGAAGATAGAACTGGAAGATGTCTTAGAAGCACCTAACCCAATTCCAGATTTCATAGTAAGGAAGTCAACCAGAAATCTGGATCTAACATTTATTATTAGTATGATGTTGGGCAAGTAAATAACCAATTCTGAATTCAAATTTACTCCATTTAAAAATATTTATGGTTTCGGTGGGTATTAAATGAAATGCTGGATGCCAAAGTGCATTGTGAAATTTTAACTTCTCTAGCAATGCCAATCCAGGAAACTTATGCGTAGAGAAGTTATGGGCTGACTCCAGCGTCTTTTTTAGTCAGTGGCAGAGCCAGATTTCTTCAGGAGGTACAGTGTAATTAAATAAGTATTGAATTTGGAGTACTGAAGGAAGGTAGGTTTCAAGTAGACCATAATTTGCTTGGAATATACCCAGAATATCTTCCCACTTTGGTTAGTATGAATTTGAAATATAACAAATAAAGTTAAGTGTATTGAAAAATAAGACTGACCTTAAGGTACTGTCACTCAGCAGGCAGCTGGCTGGACTTCTTCACGATATGTGGAGTGGTAATGATAAGATCAGCTCTACTTCCCCTCTCCAGACACTGTGTCTATCACAGGGTATAATGCATGTTAAAATATTTTGGAAAATAGTAAAGAACTATATAAATGTCATTATTATTGTCTCCTGCTTCCTTCATGTAACTTTGTATTGAATGTCTCAGATCAGGAAGAAAAAAACCAATTCTCATGCAAAATTCAAATTAAGTCATTGGAATAGCTTGGCATAAAACTTTTAGGAAAATATATTGATTGACATTTTTTTCCAAGCGTGATGAGCTTATTAAATCTTTTTAAATGATGCCTTTTTCATCTTTTAAAAAAAGTTCTCTATCTTATTCTTTCATTTTTCTCCCAAGATCATTAATGCATATTTTTTTTTTTTGGTATCTTGCTGTGCTCCTATATTAATCATTTTTGTTTGCTTCCTGTCATTAATCTTTACTATGCATTTTTCCCCTACTGCCTGAGTAACATTCTCTTCTATATGCACCAACCTATGAAGCCTTACAAATCAATTCTCTGAATTTAAACAAACTCTCTCAGGAATTATTCAGTTGCCCCTTTGGGAAAACAGCTGAGATTTTAATACTTGTGTTTCCCTTTAAGAGAATTACTATAAAAGAGAGCTGTCCTGAATCATAACTCTTACTACTTCCCAATTTATGGAGCTCTTTCTGCATAAGGAAAGAATCCATACAGAAAGAATCTCAAATAAACACCTAATAAAAGAAATTCAGCTCACATTAAAATACTAGAATACCAGATGGTAGAATTTAAGTATTATTTAACTACTGTTTATCCTACCCAGTGCTCATTTTAAATTCAACATTTTTGAGAATTATTCATGGATCCACAGTTGTATTTCATGTAGATAACAAGCTTAGTTTGTAGTGAATTACCAGAATGCACCCATAATTTCCATCCTTCCTTGGTTATTGTTAATTTGGATTGCAACTATTAGTTAAAGTTGAGAGGCTTTCCAAAGCAAATCAACATCAAGCTATCGTGGACAATAATTTTTTCAGCAATCTGTAGGCAGGGCAAATCATTAAGTTTTACAGGGTGGAAGAACTCACCAAAGAATGTGATGTTCCATCTGCCAAAGCTGAAAAACACAACTGTTTGATGAGCATGTTGCTTGCTTTGTAGCAGCCTGCCCACTGAGCAAGCAGTTATTCTTGCTTTTATCTAATGGCTGTGGTGTAGCTTTTAAGTGAATATAAAAAGCAATTTCATCTTCTAACAGTTCTCCATGTGAATGGATAAAAGATCAACAGAGCTGTCTCTAACATAGCACAGTTTTCTATGTAAAGTCACAAGGGCCTTTGAATTGATCACTAGGACACACATTATGGCAAAGGTAGATTGTTCAGCTCCTCTTGACTCTGGGTCCCACCATATATTTGTATTTTATTCATATTGTTTTAGAGAAAATGACCAGCTTTCCTGCTTGAAGTCATTAAAAGAAATACTAGGAGACCTTTTAAAAGATCAACATCCATTCCATTGCTAAAAGCTAATGCTTTGACAGCTGGAAGAATTTTTACCCCGCGTTTAAAATTAATCTTTGAAAAAAGTTAAATGCAATATGACACAGCCCCAATGCCTGAAAAAGCTTTTACATAGAAAAACTGGGATTTAAAAATCTTCTGGTTTTATTCCTGAATTTTTCAAATTTTGAAAGCAATGGATGTTACAGGGACTTTGCTTACAACCATCCTATAGGTCATTATTACTGTTGTCTATTGTTGACCACCTAACTATGCACCAGAATACTGTGGTGGGAGCTTCACAGCCATGATCTCATTTAATTCCTGCAATGACACTACAAGAGATCCTCTTTTCACAGATGGGAAAACTGAGTCTGAGAGAGGTTAGTAAGTGTATACCGGAATCCCAACTTGCTCGTAGTCTGACTTCAGGGCTCATATTTCTTCCACTGCGGCTTACTTCCTCCTTGAGCATAGTACGTCTGAAATTATATATGGAAGTTAAAATTTACATTCAAAAAATGATCTCACAGAGAGGAAAGGACAATATGTTTTTCACAACACCTAGGGAAAGGCTTATCTTGGGTGTATCTTTATGCTCAACCTTACTTCTTTACAGTTTGCAAACTCAAGTGGGTGCAATTTGCAATACCTTATGGGGAGCATATCTCATGTAATAAACTAAACAAACTCATAAATACTAAAATGTTTCCACAAAAAAGCAAATTCCTTTACCTTACATTTGAATGTCTCCTTAAATTCATATAGTTCTCTCTAAGCTTAAAGTTATTCTTTTGTAAGAGGAATAGTGATAGTATCCTGTCATGTTGGGAGATAATTCTCCATGGATGAGCCTCACACTTCTGCACGTCTTGCAAGCACTCATACTAACTGCCTTCGTTCTGGACTATTTGTCCACTTATGTGTGTTCAGTAAATAGCTTTGGAAGATACTGACAGTGTTTCCCTCTGGAGCACATAACAACATAATTACTGTCCATTTTAAAAGATTTTCATTCCCTGAATTTTTTCCTTTTCTGTAATGCAGCCCACTGTTTGCCCAGGGCTCATCGAACTCTTTTTGTGTTGTCTGTGTGAATTGGAGTTTGAAGACCTGGTGCAAGAACATGCTGATCCTCTGGTCACTGCTACTTCTGTGGGTGATAAAGTCCTCGGTCTCTAACCCAAGAGTATCTGGTGCTCTGCCAGCATTCAGGAAACTCGAGCAGGCTAAACCTGTTAGCTTGCAAGGAAGGTAAAATCTCAGAATCTTCACAATTCTTGCCACCTCATCTAGCTGTGCCAATTAAATGAAATAATTTATGTAAAGAACTTACTTAGGGATTGGTACAAAGTATAAAATATATATTGGATAGTGATGGTAGTACTGTCCCAGATAAAAAATAGACATAAATAGTCCATTAATAACATAGGTAATTTGGTATGTTACATGAATTACCTTCAAATTGCTTTTGTTCAAGTGATAAATTACCCAATAGTGATATTACTTTGTGTATGCTTCAGTTAGTTCAGTTGGAATTCTTGGAGGGTCAAGTAAATTCTGAAAGGATTGGATTTATGAATATTTTATCTGTATGGCTAAGGAAGGTGGTATAGAAATGATTCTGAAAAAGATTTACAGTGTAACTTGAATATCGATTTTGCAATATTCAGCGTTGAAGGAGAAAATTAATAAACCAATCAAACAAGCATCATTCAGTAGCCTGCCAAACTGGAGTGACTCAAAAACCCAAAGCCTGTAGTTCTTGATGTACTTGATCTGAGGAATACTGGAAATATAAATTTAAACCATCTGTGAACCATAATAACTTACTGATACAAAAATGAGTTAAGAAATACAAATAATTATGTAGCTCTGATAACTGAGGAATCGTCTGGAATAGCTTCTGTTTCATTTTGCATCTTATCCATTTATTTTAGGTTTTCCTTCAAATTACTGAAAAGAGGTGGGAATCTTCGCCACTACTGGCAAATTGTTTGACTCTTTATTCCCCGCCACCCCCCAATCTTTTTTCTGAGATGGAGTCTTACTCTGTTGCCCAGGCTGGAGTGCAGTGGTGTGGTCTTGGCTCACTGCAGCCTGCACCTCCAGGGTTCAAGCAATTCTCATACAGGCATGCACCACCATGCCTGGCTAATTTTTGTATTTTTGGTAAAAGATGGGGTTTCATCATGTTAGCCAGGCTGGTCTCGAACTCCTGACTTCAAGTGATCCACCTGCCTCAGATGCCCAAAATGCTGGGATTACAGGTGTGAGCCACTGCACCCGGCCTTTATTCCCTTTTGAGGGTGCTTTTGATTTTACATGCCCTGTGCTTAGCAATTTTAAGGTTCTTTACTTGAGGATTGTCATAACAGCCACCAATCACTTCTGGCTGCACTCTTAGATGTCTCCTATTTATAGATTAAGTTTGCCCTTTCTTTTTTTTTTTCCAAAAGTGAGTTGTTTGGTAGATAAAATTGAAGGAGAAATAGGACATTTGCATAATCTCATGGTATCTCTGATAAGTAAATAAATACTTGTTAATTACAAAGGGAAAAATAGTAAATTTATAGTGGAGAAACCTGGCAGACAGTCTTCATCAAGATTATCATGACCAATAATTATACATGTCCATATCATGTGCCCCTGATATGCTACAGTGATGATGGCCACATCACTTTTGTGGTATTCTCCTAGTCTTCATATCTCAGTCTAAGTATCAGAAGATACCAAACAAACCTAAGTTGAGGAACATTCTAAAAAATAATTGACCAGTACTCTTCAAAAGCATTAATGAAAGATGAAAAATGATTGAGGAACTGTCAATCCTGGATCTGGTTAAGGATGCATGACAAACCAAATGCAATGTAGAATCCTAAATTAGATCCTGTATTATTTACAGAAATAACGTTTGTAGAGAAACTAAATTTAAGTCCATACAAAATCTGTAGTTAATAATATTGTACATAGAGTAGTTTCTTAGAGATAAGTGCATTGGTTATGTAAGATGTTAACATAGGGGAAGCTGAATGAAGGGTACATGGAAACTCTCTGTACTAGTTTTTAAAAAATTTTCCTAACATGATCTTAAAAGAAAAAGAAAATCGTGAGTTTATTAATCAAAATAAAACTTTGGTTTTAGCTGGGCGCGGTGGCTCACGCCTGTAATCCCAGCACTTTGGGAGGCCGAGGCAGGTGGATCACGAGGTCAAGAGATCGAGACCATCCTGGTCAACATGGTGAAACCCTGTCTCTACTAAAAATACAAAACATTAGCTGGGCATGGTGGCGCATGCCTGTAGTCCCAGCTACTCGGGAGGCTGAGGCAGGAGAATTGCCTGAGCCCAGGAGGCAGAGGTTGCGGTGAGCCAAGATTGCACCATTGCACTCCAGCCTGGGTAACATGAGCGAAACTCCGTCTCAAAAAAAAAAAAAAAAATCTTTGGTTTTATTTTTTATGTTAAGAAATAAAATACAAAAGTGAAAGAATACAACAGCTTTCATAAGCAAGAATGATTATGTAATATCATGGAAACAGGTTAAAATGAGGTCAGTTATGGAAAGACATTTAACACAGTAACGTCCACTTTGCTTTGTGCAAGTGGGTCAGTAAGTATAGTTTGTCTCTCAAAATAGGTTTAAGACCATCTACCTTTAATTTTTCACTCACTAGCTCAGAGTTTTACACATGTTAGATGCTCAATAATGGGTTCTTTTGGTTATTGAGGACGACAACTAAATTCTCCCTACTGGGCTCAGATCTCATATAGTTTTTTTCCCCCCTGGGTGCTAAATATTTGCTCTATGGACTTTTAAGTTGCATATTTAATATTATGTCTGCATTGACATTTTTCTATGTAAACTCAGGGAAAAAAATCATTTTTCTTTTACTTCTAATTCACAATTTCTTTGAGCATTATCAGAATGTACACTTAAGAAGATTGCATAGCACATTTTCTTGTCTAGTGACAAGAAAAATGTTTCATTTTCTCCCACTCAATTATCCTTAGTGTTCATGTTAATGAACCAAGGATTGAAGGGATAGGTGAGGTTTTATGTTTATAGTGATTTTTTTGAGAGGCTGGAAAAAATGGTGCAAATTATGTTGATACCCATTCAATGGAATTCTTATTCTGCTACTCTCTTTTCCTTCAGATATATTTTTTCTTTGAAACCCCAACCCAGTTTTTCATCATTCTCATCAAAAGCATTTTTAAAGCACATTCTGTCCATGTCGCAAAACAGAGATGGACAAAGACATTTGGCCCCTGTCTTAGACATCTCCTAGAATTGAGACTATCAATTGTCCCACTAGAAAACTTGGCTTCCTCTTTCGAGACCATAATCTTGAAATACCTCTTGTATTTAACTGATACATAACATTTCACCACTGGAATTTCGTCCTAAGCTGCAATCAAAATTTTAAAAAGGTAATACCCTGCAAATTATATTATCAAATCCATTGTAACATGGTAGCTGGCTGAAAGTCTATTTGAACAGGAAAAGCTCAGAAAAAAGACACCAAGAAGTGAATAGAAAACGGGGAGGGTATATTAAAAGGGATCTTAGAACTAATAACACACAAGTTGTATTTTGGCCCTTCCATTTATTAACTGGCTAACTTTGGATACAGACTTCCTCCTTTTTAGCTCAGTTTCTTCATCTGTTAAAGTGGGAATAGCAAGCTCACCTCCCTGGAATGCTGTCAGATTCAAAGGAGCTGAGAAATGTGAAAACTGAACTAAAGTAGGTGCTAAACGATCCCTGATTTTTTCCTAACTGAAGACAAACTTTATCCTCTCTACAATTTTGACTGTAGGGTCAAGTTTTACTAACTCAGAGACCTCAACAGCCAGCCACAGACATTTAGATAAAGTACAGGATACATTCTTTCAGCCCCATCTCTTTACATACTTCACCTTCCAGACGGACTCTCGATGTGCAGCCTACCATGGCCCTGCCTGTGCAGAAGGCAAGAAATATCGCTGTTCAGTTGGGGGGAAATAGGGGAGGGACGGTGGGGGGTGGGAAGCTGGGGAGAGATAGCAAGGGGAGAAATGCCAGATGTAGGTGATGGGGAGGAAGGCAGCAAATCACACTGCCACGTGTGTTCCTATGCAACAATTTTGTATGTTCTTCACATGTACCCCAAAACCTAAAATGCAGTAAAATAAATAAATGGGGGGAAAAAAAAGAAATATAACAGTACAAACATTCAGAAGAGAAAAAAAATAAAAAAATAAAATATTCTAGTCTTAAAAAAAAAAAAAAAAAAAAAAATATTCTAGTCTTAAAAAAAAAAAAAAAAAAAAGAAATATCGCTGTTCTCTCTTCACCAAAGTGTGAGCTCGGTTTCTTCCAACATTGCCCTTAGTTGGCTTGATCTAGGATATAGTCAAGAGGGATGAAGGATGAAGGAAAGAAGGTGCCAGTGACAGAAGAAAGGTTTGTACCACTTAGATCTGAGGTAGATGCCCCAGGTAGATTGCTAGCGATGACTTCAGTTGGAGAGGTCAGACAAGGTAAAACTCTAGGGCTTTCCAGAGGCTGAACGGATTTATGAGGCACAAAGCCCTGTTGCCATTGTGTTGAAAAGAAATAGCTTATCTTTAACAGCTGGGTCTGACTTCTAACCACCTTCTCACTGACCTGGAAAAGTATGGCTCTGGCTTCTGTTTGTCCTGCTTGGTGCAAATGCCCACAGATACACATCCTAGTGTTGTGAAGTCCTGGATAGCTCTCTTAGGCAGCACTTGAAGGAAGCTTGTTTTGCAAGCCACTTTTGGAATTCAATTGTGCTCTTTTTTTTTTTTTTTGTCTTTGTTAGAAGACAAAACACAACAAAAAGCAATACTTATTTTTCTGCCAGACCTTTCATTGAGATTTGTTTCATTCATCTATGTTTATGTGTGTACTTCAATTTTGTCGCATTGTGTAAAATAACACTTACCAGAATGCACTTCTGTCATTATCTTCATGCTCTATTCTTTTGGGATTTCTTATTATGAGTATCATCTCTGAATAATCAGAAAAAATCTCACCAATTTGAAGACACTACCTGAGGAAACAGGTAAGCCCATGTATCTTCCATTTGTTTTCAATAGTAATGGTTCTCTGTGCTTATGAGTAAGAATTTATTGATGTTTCAAAGCTGGTTGGCAATATACCCAATCAGTGTTATTATTTTATAGTCACATTAATTTGGCTCAAACAGCATCATCCAGTTTGATTCTGACCTTATTTATCAGGTATTAACATAAAATTATTTTTTCTTCATATTTTGGGGAATACAAAACATGAATTTTTAAGATACGTTCTCTGAGTTCAAGAAGTTTATACTCTAGTGGTAGAAATATGGTATCTAGTGATGAATTGAATTGTTTCCAAAAATCAAAATTTTTCCAGTTTGAGGGTATTCAAAAGTATGACTTTGACTTTTTTAGATTCTGTGATCATAGTTAATAGTAATGTATATTTCAAAATTGCTAAAAGAGGTTTTAAACATTCTCACCACAAAAAAGTGTAGAAGGTGATAGCTATATTGGTGAATTTGATTTAGTCATTCCACAATGTATACATATATCAAAACATCACATTGTGTCTCATAAGTGTGCACAAATATTTGTCCATTTTAAAAAGTATTAAGTGCAGGCTGTGGATAAATGTGTCAATTAGAGACATATTTTGGTAGTTAAGTATCAAGAGTTTTAAAAAATACACATTCTCTTTTTTTCCAGAAATTCTACCTGTGGGAATTTTTTCCATCAAAGCAAACAGGTAGGTGCAAAAATTTATGTACAAGGTTACACAGCTACTGTGTTATTTATAAAAGCAAACCATGGAAAGTACTGAGATGTACCCAGCAATAAATTATCATACATCTTGAACACTATGAAGCCATTGAAATGGTAGTGAGAATAACATTTAATGATAAGGAAAAATATTTATATTACTTGAAAAATCAGGTTATAGAATATGTGTAGCACATTTACAAATTTGTAAAACATATATGTGCATATACAGGTAAATAAGATAAAGTTTATACCTAAACATTTTAATAATTATTTTTGTGTGGTGGAATCAACATTAATTCTGTATGTGTTTCTGTATTTTCCAAAGTTTTCAATAATAAGTGTGTATATTTCACAATTCAAAAAATAGTCACAAATCGTTAAAAAATGATTTGGTTTCTGAAGCAGATTACAGCAGAAAAATTCAAACATGCTTTACCATGTTTAGATGATTATGTCATAAGGTTCATAGGATAATTACTTGAAACTTTCTGTGTTTTGTCAGTCTCCAAATAGGTTATTCTACACATATTTATTTTATCAATTTATTTACATTTAGGGGACATTTTCCCAAAGAAAACAGCAATCCAAATAATCTGTAAGGAAGCATTGGGGTGCTTACTCTCTACAAAGCTCTCTGCTGCCAGCTGTGAAGAATGTGAGATGGATGAGAAACAGCCAGGCTGTCAGGGTACACAGAGGTTGCTCAAGGCCACCCATCTATTCAGAGGCAGAGCTAGGAATTAACAAATGAGACACAGCTGGAAGCCAGGGATCCTTCAATCCCACTGCTGGCTTGTACTACCTCAGGTACCTCTGCCCACCACGTGGGCACCCACTTCTCTTCTGCCATGCATCATACTGGTCCTGGAGACAGAGCTGTACCAACCATCACCAGCCCAGATCTCTTCTTCCCTGTGCGTGCCGTTCCGCTGAGGCTTGTTACTGCTTCTATCCTTGCCTCATCCATTTTTTTTTCTTTTAATTTTTATTTTTGTTAAGGTTAATCATACACATCTAAAGCTTCCAGTTGTCCACAAGGTTTGCTATGATATGCAGTATTGCCTCACCCCTTTTCAAGTTTTTGTCCTTTCCCTAAGCAATCACTTTGATCTTTTTTACTGACTATATTCTCATGTAGGCTTCACGACTCCAAGTAGCATTCTTGTTGATTTTTCAGTTTCTGGCTTTGTTAACTGACTTCCAGCTATGTAAGATAAGGCTTTATCTAGCTCCCTTTTCTCCACCCGCTCAGTCTTCTCCACATGCATAATCTTCTCATTCCCTTTTCCTCCAGTAAAGCTATATTATAATTTTTGTTAAATTAATATTACATATCAATATATTATGACAACATAAATTCTATTTATAGGGGAGACCTCCAGTAAACTCTGAGCACGATTTCTTTCCTGCACAACATTTTGTTTTCCCTGGAGTTAAAATTGTTTTTCTGTGCTTCCGTTTTTTCATGTCTTTAATCACTATTCCACTTCTCACCCTTCAACAATTTTCTTTTTTTTTTTTTTTTTTTTTTTTTTTTTTTTTTGAGACGGAGTTTCGCTCTTGTTACCCAGGCTGGAGTGCAATGGCGCGATCTTGGCTCACCGCAACCTCCATCTCCCGGATTCAGGCAATTCTCCTGCCCCAGCCTCCTGTGTCGCTGGGATTACAGGCACGCGCCACCATGCCCAGCTAATTTTTTGTATTTTTAGTAGAGACGGGGTTTCACCATGTTGACCAGGATGGTCTCGATCTCTTGACCTCGTGATCCACCCGCCTCGGCCTCCCAAAGTGCTGGGATTACAGGCTTGAGCCACCGCGCCCGGCCAACAATTTTCTAAATCTTCTCTCTGAAGTCTTCCTGAGAAATCTTACTACTGAGTTTTTATTTTTAACTGTAATATTTTTATTTTGTAAAAGCTCTTGTTATTTGAGTATTTCCTTATTATAGTAGCCTATTCTTTTTTTTTTTTGTTTGCATGATCTTCTCTTATCTCTCTGTAGCTTGATGCTGTTTTGTTTTTATTTTTGGGTTTGTTTTTCCTGTATACGCTCTGTTTTCTATGTTGCTTTCAATCTATTTGTTTTGGTTTTTATCTTTCATGTTATATGTTGGCTTCCAATCCCTAATAAGACTTGGCTGTCTTCTCATATTTTATAGTATTTTATATGTAATTATGCATGCACATATATATGTATATATTTGACACATATTGTGTATTCATATTTTATAGTATTTTCTAGCTCACTGGCCAATGTTTTCTCTAAGCAAGCTTCTTTGATTTTTTTTTAATTTTTATGAATACATAATAGTTGTACATCTTTGTAAGGTACATGTGATACTTTGATACAAGCATACGATGTGTAATGATCAAATTAGGGTAATTGGTATATCCATCACCTCAAGCATTGATCATTTCTTTGTGTTGAGAACATTCCAATTCCACTCCTCTAGTTATTTTTAAATACACTCACTGACCACTTTGCATAAATTGGCCTATGGATTGTGAATTTCATTATGGGGGTGATCAAGTTGGGCTATTTATTTGAGAAACTTCTGATATTAAAATCTTTAGAACTTTCATTTTGTGTTGGTATTATTTTCCAGAGACTGTCAGTCTTTTCTCTGGAAGATGGTAAAAGGCTGGCTAACCAGCATATAGGGAGATGAGTAGGAGGAGATGGGTAAATTCACTTAATCCTCTAATTTTCGATATAGTACTAACACATTTGATTTTATCTTTTTGCTTTCAGACCAGAAACTCTCTGTCTCATAAGCTTCAGAAAATGAACTTCCAGTCCTCAGTAAATATAACTTAGGTCTATTCACAAACTGCATAAGTCAGAATTTATCCAAGATTGTCTACCTATAGCCCTGTCACATTTTGGGGGAAAATATACTTCAGGATACCTCACAGAAAATAATAGATTAATAAAAATAATATAAAAATATGGAGCATCAGATATACACGTCAGTTGTAATGGCTTGTGTTCCAAACACACAGTGTGCAGCCTAACTCACACTGGATGGAAATGATGGAAATGATGATGGGTATTGAAACCTTTGCTTTCTCACACTCATCTCTGAGCATCCTGTCCCTTTATTAAGAAGGTAGCCCAGTGTGTCATGTCTTCCAAGAGCACACGTACACACCATTGGGTGTGTGTGTACATACACACTGTGCTTCTGACCATATCATTTTAAGTGTCTTGAAATGCCTTTTCAGGCTACCTTTCTGAGATCAGGTGAACTTTAGGTGTAAAAATAAATATTTGCTTTTGATACTAAAAATAAAATTCAATCCCTGGCATTTTTTTGTAGTGGCAGGATCCCTAATGCATTCTGCTCAACAGAACATAACCTTTCCTAGGGTCCTATTTGAAAAGGAAAGAAATCAAAGAGTTGAAGGAAAAACATTTCTTTTCAACCATAGTAATGATACTTCTTTCATGTTTTGAAAGATTTTAACCTTTACATGGCTTAGAGTATTATTTTCTTTGTGATGACATCTGACATTTAAACAGGTCTCGTTAATAAAATTTAGGCTACCTTCCGTATAACTAACTTGGTATGATTAACTACATCACTAAGACTTTCTAACGTTTTTCCCTGTAAATCAAGCTTTGGAGCTTTGAAAAATATGAAACAATCAAATTGCTCTTAGTTGAAATAGACACAGTGTGTCACGCTGCAGTTTTGTTTATAACGGGAGCTCATTACCATACTCATTATCGTGAGTTATAGGAGTTTCCTGGCTGGCCTTCATTAACCATCTGGCTTTAAACATTGATTTGTGGTTACATATGTTATTTTTAGAAAAGAGCACCTGAACATCTACTGAAAACATTTGTTTCATCTTGTTCTACATATTTTTAAAGGCCATGAATCTCACTATTGTAAAAATCTTGTAGATTCTTTGGCCTCTTTGATTCATGTATTATTTATCCAAACGAAATATCAGCTGTGTTATTAAGTCTTGATTCTGTAAGCTCCTTTTCCTCAAGAAATTTCCTGGGAAGTGTGAAAGGAAAGGAGAGCAAATAGGATACAAATCTAATACTGCAGATTTTCATTCCAAAGTGGTAGAAAATTTTATATACTTCCATGTCTTTTATGCTGAGGTACTTTAAACACAAACAGGAGGATATTAAAAGCATTTACTTATTAATTTGGTCAATAAATATTTGCTGAGCATCTTTTAGGGAACAGAGACTGTTCAAGGTGCTGGAGATGCTGGGGCTGCAATTGTAAATAACAACATGCCTATTCTGTAGAGTTGGACAACCAACAGAGAAAAAGACAAATTCAAGGTAGGAGGCCTCTACTTCCATTAACTGTGTCCTGAGCAGACAATGGAAGAAGACTGTAGTAGGAGATGAAGTTAGAGGTGCTGGGAGGAAGCAGATCCTATAGAGCCATTGTACGAAGTTTGAATTTAACTTTCATTGTGTTGTACACTTTTAAAGTATTATTATGGCTATGATGTAGAAAACAACCTTAGGAAGGCAAGAGTTGAAAGATGGAGATCACTTAGAAGACAACCACAGTAGTCAAGGAAGGTGATAGATAGGGATGGATTAGGGTAATGACAGAAGAGATGGAGAGAAATAAATAGATGTGTAGTTTTGGTGATGTAACGATGACATACTAATGCCTTGAATGTGAATAATTAGGGAAGGATAGGAAGCAAGACTGACTTCTAGGATTTTAGGATTTTTAAATTGAAGAAATAAATGGATAGAGATGCCACTTACTGAGATGGAAAATTCTGGTGGTAGAATAGTTTGGAGGTTGGTGTATCAAAAGCTCTTGTTTTCTTGTTTTGTTTTGTTTGTTTTTAGACAGATCTCACTTTGATGCATAAGCTTGAGTGCAGTGTCATGGTCATAGTTCACTGCAGCCTCAAACTCGCAGCCTTAAACAATTCTTAAACAACATTAACTGAGCGCCTACTCTGTATTTGGCACAGGTCTAGACATTGGAGGAATGGGGATGAACATGACAATATTCCTGACAATATAGCTGAGATTTCAGGCACAAGCCGCCATGCCTGACTGGGAGCTCATTTTTGACAAGATAAATCTGAGCAATTAGACTTTAATACGTAAATCACAAATAAGAAGTTGGATATGCATCTTGAACATATAAATGGGACTAGGTAAAGATTACCCAGGGAAAGAATGTAGACCAAGAGAATGCCCCAAAGAACTATTGCATTGGTAATGTTTTAAGTAGAAAACCAGAAACCATGTTAGTTAAAATTACTGGGAATTTGTTATACATATGCTGAAAGGCTAAAAGAGCAAAAGGAAGACAGTGAGTTAACACTGAGATTAATGACAACAGGAAGCAACTCCCATCTTCAAGACTAGAGAATATAGGGAAGAGGCCCTATAACCAGAACCTATGAGCAGGGAGGAGACTTAAAGAACTAATGCTTGGGCCTCTGGGAGAAAACCCCATGAAGTTGGTGCCTGAGTGTCTGAGGAGGGATGTGGTCTAGAGGGTTCTCTCTGGGCTCAGGAAGGATAGCTTGGTTGGTAAGGGAATGCAGTGTGGGTGATACCGAGGCTGCCAGGGGTCTTGGGTTGGCTGCTCCTGGGTGGTTGGTGAAAATCGGACGACCAGAAGAATTGGAAGCTGCAGCCAACTGAGGGCTGCTACTGAAGATTCCTGACAGGAAATAGAAAATAGGAAGTAAGACCTTCCTCTCCTCCTTCTGGCTTCCAACATTTTCTGGTGATTTCTATTGGTAAATACTAACAGGAACTCACCTGGTAAAGGAGCTTGAGAGACGTAGTTTAAGTAGTTGTAGCCCTGTACAGCAGAGCAGTGTATAGAAGGGTGGGCTTGGAGTTGAGGAACAGCTTCTATTACTCCATAATTTTTAAAGTGAGGGGAAAACTGCTTTCATGATAGGTATGCAATTCTTGTATGAATATAAAATGGAGGCGTTATACTGATGGCTCTGCAAGGGCAAAGTCAAACCTCCTCACCTACGGGGCAGACCTGACTCAGGCATGCTGTTTAACCTAGTTTCTCTCTCATGTTAAAAACACAACATGAGATTCCTTTCGGTTCCTTGCCTGAAAGTACCAGCATAACATTCTTGATAACTTTCTGGAAATGTTTTTTGTGTATATAGGTGTAGGCATTTATCTCTTTATTCACATATTCGCTCATGTATTCAACATTAACTGGGAGCCTACTCTATAGGTCTAGACGTTGGAGGCATGTGGATGAACGTGACAGTATTCCTGACCTAATGGACCTTAGAGCCTAGGAAGCTGGAGTGGGTTGGATGGAAGGATTACTAATAAACATGTCAAACAATTTATTTACTTATTTGTGTGTTTGTTTGTTTGTTTTTAGAGACAGGGTCTCACTCTGTGGCCCAGGTTGGAGTAAAGTGGTGGGAGCATAGCTTGATGTAACCTTGAACTCCTGGGCTCAAGTGATCCTCCTGCCTCAGCCTCCCCAGTAGCTGGGGCTACAAGTGGCCATCACCACATCTAGCTAGCTAATTTTTTTTTATTGTACTTTAGATTCTGGGGTACATATGCAGATCATGCAGGACTGTTGCATAGGTACATACATGGCAAGGCGGTTTGCTGCCCCCATCCCCCCGTCACCTATATCTGGCATTTCTCCCCATGTTATCCCTCCCCAACCTCCCCACCCCCAGATGTTCCTCCCCTAGTATCCCCAACAGACCCCAGTGTGTGATGTGTGATGCTCCTCTCCCTGTGTCCATGTGTTCTCATTGTTCAATACCCCTCGATGAGTGAGAACATGTGGTGTTTGATTTTCTGTTCTTGTGTCAGTTTTCTGAGAATGATGGTTTCTAGATTCATTCATGACCCTACAAAGGACACGAACTCATCATTTTTTTACGGCTGCATAGTTTTTATTCTTCGTAGAGAACTCCTGGCCCCAAGCGATCCTCCCAAAGTACTGGGATTTCATGTGTGACCCACCACACTCAGCCAAAACAAATTTAAAAATGAGATATTTTCAAGTAATGCCTATAAAAAGATTGAAGAGTGTGGCTCAATCCAAGTGATGAGGGTGGTGCACTCTAGCTATTATAAATTCTGTTTTATAAACATGTTAGTGACAGACACGGTTTCTAGCAAAATGGGCTGATTCTTTCAGTAAGATAAAACTGCTAGTGGCTAGAAGGCCTCTTTAAAGAGGTGGAATTTATGTTGAGATCTGAGATATGAGCAGATTCTAGGTATATGAAAATCAGGAAGACATTCCAGACAGAAGAGATAGCAATGAGCTTTGCATATCTGAGACAGAAAGGTCAGCTTGGCTAGAAGTCAGCAATGATGGGAAGGTTACAGAACACATGCACATTGTCCTGCATCTGATTCCTTTCATTTCACAAAAGATCTTGGAAATCCATCCATATCGGAACCTCTCTAATATAAACTGAATGTTTGTATACCCCTGCCCCATTCATATGTTGAAGCCCTGACTCCCATTGCGATGGCATTAGGAGGTGGGGCCTTTGGGAGGTAATTAAGTTTAGATGAGGTCATGAGAATGAGGCCCCCTATTATGGGATGAGTGCCCTTTTAAAAATAGAAAGAGACACCAGAGTTTCTTCTCTTCACCAAATGAAGATAGAGCAAGAAGGCAGCCATCTATAAGCCAAGAAGAGAGCCTTCACTAGGACCAACTATGCTGCATTCTAATGTTGGACATCCCAGCCTCCAGAACGGTGAGAAACAAATGCCTGTAGTTTAAGCCAGCCAGTCTTAATATTGATATTTTGTTATAGCAGCCTTAGCTGACTAATACACTCCTTCTATATGGTGAGTACATAATATTCTATTGTATAAGCTTTTAGTTTATTGAACTGTTTTACCATTGTCAGATGTTTAAGTTGTTCATAAAGTTTTATTCTCACAAACAGAATTCAGTACTATGATAAATATCATTGTAAATACAGTTTTGCACATTAGGGTGATTATATCTATGAGAAAAGCCCTAGAGATGTGTGTGCATTATGTATTTTGGTATATATTTCCAAGTAGATTTTCAACAAGTTTGTCAATTTCCACCTCCATCACAATAGTACTTACTTGTGTTCACCCTCTTCCATCCAATGAACCATTAAATGTTTGGGTCTTAGTCACTCTGTTAATATTCTTTTATGTTGTTTTTCTTTATTAGAGAGATCTAGTTAGTTTTCATGTGTTTAAAATCCATTAAATTGTGTGTGTGTGTGTGTGTGTGTGTGTGTGTGTGAACTGTTACTTCTTCTTTGCCCATTTTCATTGGATGGTGAAATTTATTTCTGTAATAAGTTTGTTATTTGTTGACTCCTCCCACAAATCCATAGGGCAAGTGATTGTCCCTATAAATGGCAGTGGGTGATGAAGACCTGCATACCCCCTCACCCTGCATAGACACTGACTTTGCTACCAGTCTAGAAATTGTCATGACAATTCTGATTCTTCCCTAGATACTCTGGGCTTGGAAAGTAAAAAAGAATATTTTTAGGAGGCGTAAAACCAAGATTCTCCCTTCCACCTCCACATCCTAAATTGTGGGTGTGGAGCTAAGAAACATTTCCTTCTTATAGGGTATTCTGAGAAAATACGATTGTGATCGTAGTTAATTGTGATCTTTTCCTGTTTCCTTGTGTTCCTCTTCCTTGACACAAATTGTAGAGGTTTTTGCTGGAAACCTGTTTTGCCCTTGTGCTTGTGACTGGACAAACATGTGAGCATTTTTCTACTATGTATTCTATATAGTTATAGCCATAGTGCAGTGTAGTAATAGCATACAAATGTGTTTAATCAGAAGAACACATTTGTATGTTCACAAACACTTGTGATCAGACTTTGACTGCCAGGCACAGGGTTAGACACTGACACTCACAACAATGAATAGGTCACGGTCAAGAGGCATTTCATTTATAGGAGGAACAAGGGATGAACAAGCTTTATTTCATTTGAACCTCATACCAACCCTGTTGGGTGGGACAGATGTTGTTATTCTATTTTAAATATAAAAATTTTTCTTTCTTAAAATATGTTCATTTAATCCTCACATTTAAATGTTACAAATGAATGTAAAAATTGAATGTAAAATTTGAGTTTCCAGGAAAAGTAAATTCAACAAAGAACAATAATCTTTGTAGACCACACATACCACCCCTACTGTTTTTCTCATAGTAGATATACTTTTATATATTTTATTTATACTTAGCAATCCAGTATTGTATTATTTTCCATTATATGTATCCAAATATTTTCTCCTAAGTAGTTTGTAAGAGGTCCTTTAGGAAAAGGATTATGTCCGACAATTTTCGCTAATTGCCATACTAGAATTATTCTGCCTCAGTGAAGCCCTTCCTCACTCCATCCCACAACTATTTGCCCTTCATGGCAATGCCTAGTTCCAAGGATATAAAAATGGGTGCATGGAAAACAAGGAAGAGTGAAAACCCAGAGAAATAAATATAACAAAGACACAGAAGCACCCTTCTCCTGCTGCTGTAGCACATGGGTAGCGACTGTAAATAAGCAGCTTCTCCTATGTGCAGAGACATGGCTCAAACCAAGGCAGAATTTCCTGTGTAAAATGAACACATGGTTGTCATTGTCTAAAGTACAGGAGGTACTGAATTTTTTTTTTTTTGCAGAAGATTACTTTATGTGTTCTGGATATGAAAAACATTTTGTAAAAATAAAATTTTAATCCATATAGGTAGTTTTTTTAAATAAAAAATTTTAGAATTTAAAATTTATTTTGTTTCTGATTTTAAGATAATCTTTCATTCCATACTCAATCATTGCTAGTTTTATCAAATATATTCCCTTGCCAGTATTTCTAATAGCATGCCCTAGTTAATTTCTTTTATCTTTTGGCACAAATCAATTACAATTAAAATGAAGTTTCATAAATCTCAGGGGAGTATTGTTTCATGTTAAAAACATTTTTTTTTCTCAAGAGATAACAGATGTTGTTATTCTTACTTTATAGGTAAAGAAATGGAGGCTTGCAGCCGGGCACGGTGGCTCACGCCTGTAATCCCAGCACTTTGGGAGGCCGAGGCGGGTGGATCACGAGGTCAAGAGATCGAGACCATCCTGGTCAACACGGTGAAACCCTGCCTCTACTAAAACTACAAAAAATCATCTGGGCAAGGTGGCGCGTGCCTGTAATCCCAGCTCCACAGGAGGCTGAGGCAGGAGAATTGCCTGAACCCAGGAGGTGGAGGTTGCGGTGAGCCGAGATCATGCCATTGCACTCCAGCCTGGGTAACAAGAGCGAAACTCCGTCTCAAAAAAAAAAAAAAGAAAGAAAGAAATGGAGGCTCGCATAATGTTAAGTGAATTGTTCAGGGCCTTGCAAATAGTGAGTGTAGAACTAAGACACAAACCCAGTCTTATAGTTCCACATTCATGTGCCTCTCGTTGCTATGCTACACGGTGCTAATGTTCTTCCTTGAGAAGTTCCTGGAGGCATCGTTGCTGATGTGATCTTGACATCTGTGCCATGAACCATGAAATATGTTCATAGAAGGATGAATTCACTAAATATGATATCATTTTATTCCCTTTATCTGTTAATAACAGAAAAACAAGCATACACTATGCCCCAAAATTTTCTATAGCTGTGGCTTTTTAGCAGAAGAAAACTTTAAAATCTAATTAAGCCCCATGCAGGAAGAATCAGATCATTTCTCTAAGCAAACTAACATACATCTTCCCAATGATGTTATTATTACCATATATTTTCCTTTCCTGCAACAACCAAAATTATTATGGCGTTTCTTGCAGAGCCAAATTTTAATATACAGCAAACAAAATTGTGATGAACTTGAGAAAGAGATAAGGCTAAGTATGTATCACTGACATAACAATAGAAGCTGATTGACGGTTTAGGAGTGATTTACACAAAAAAAGAATTTAAACATGCATGGAAGAGAGGCCAGGCCTGGGCTGGAAGAAACACACACATAGTTCCTGGAATTATAAATAAATAACATCAGGTTTGGGTAGGACTTCACCCTTCTCTACTACCTTCTCACCTCTGGGGTGATGTATGATATGGCCTAGAATTGACCAAAAAAAGGTTTCCACATTCTGGATGCCATTGGACACATTGTACAGCTAGATCAATGAAACTCAATTTTGGGACTCAGTTATGCTCCGTATGTTGTGGGTATTATAAAGAAAAAAGAGTCTGGGCATAGTGGCTCACAGCTGTAATTCCCAGCACTTTGGAAGGCTGAGGCGGGAGGATCACCTGAGTTTAGGAGTTCAAGAACAGCCTGGTCAACATGGTGAAACCGTGTCTCTACTAAAGATAATTACCTGGGCATGGTGACTTGCACCTGTAATCTCAGCTGCTCAGGAGGCTGAGGCAGAATTGCTTGAACCTGAGAGGCTGGAGATTGTGCCATTGCACCCCAGCCTACGCAACAAGAGCAAAACTTCGTCTCAAAAAAAAAAAAAAAGCTCTCCTTTCTTCTTCCTTTCTTTCTTTCTTCTTTCTTTCTTTCTTTCCTTCTTTCTTCCTTCCTTTCTTTCTTTCTTTCTTTCTTTCTTTCTTTCTTTCTTTCTTTCTTTCTTTCTTTCTTTCTTCTTTTTTTCTTTCCTTCCTTCCTTCCTTCCTTCCTTC
>NW_016107361.1:4165780-4173125 GCF_001604975.1 Cebus imitator | reverse complement strand
TCTTTCTTTCTTTCTTTCTTTCTCTTTCTTTCTTTCTTTTTCTTTTTCTTTCTTTCTTTCTTTTCTCTCTCTCTCTCTTGCTTGCTCAATTCACTGCAGGGAGATCATAAATCTAGAGGTTATAAAGGCCACAGCATAGAACCTATCTGAGAGTTAAGCCAATACAGAGAAAATCTGAATTAAGAAATGAAGAAAACTGAGTCCCAATTATTAATATCATCATATGAAACTCTGGGCCTGGCCATGTCTGAAGTGAGAGCTATCTCTGTATTACTCAGATACTTAAGTCAGTAAATTCCTTTTCTTGTTCACTTTCTTTTTTTCCTTCTCTTTCAACAAGTTCAATGTGTTTCTGTCACTTGCCACTAAGAATTCATCCCAGCGATTTTCTTTCTTTGTTTAAAAAATTATAGATTATAAGGAACAGCTGTTGTATATTTCTGTTGGAAAAATTATATATTATTTGGGACAGTGACCATTCAGACCATGAATCCTTAGATCCATAGATGGTGTGCAATCCACAAGACTCAGCCTTGCACCTTTTCTTGACGTTTAGTGAACAACTGAAATATGTTCTTGGAAAAACATAGCCTAGAAAGATTTATCATTTTATTTCCTAATGAAAAGTAAAATATATTATGAAATCCTGAGACCAGAAACAGTTAAATGCTTACAAAGTTAATGGCATTTTCAGACACTATAATAAAATACAATCTTTTATTTTAAAGATCACAGTCATTTAAAATTTACCCAATAAATCTGCTACACTGATTTCATCACAATACTCTACTCTCTTCCTTGTAATCTCTTTAATCCTGCTAATTTCTCTGAAAAAAAAGTATGTTAGGTTTCAGTCAAATTCCGTGAGTACCTAGTTTTATATGGTTTGCTTAATATGTGGAACTGAAAAGGGAGGAATGGTTTCTCAAAGTGAAGGTCTCTAGAGAATTGCATCTGAAATCCCTGTGGTGGAAATAGTTTCTCAATTAGCTTTTCTTTTTATCTGTGTTCATTAATTCTTTACTTCATCCAACAGTGGCAGCAACAGAATTTCTGAGGAACTACAGACTCGGTACACACAGCTTAGTGAGACACATTCTCACCATTTAGCAGTGGCAGAGAAGAGTGAATATGTCAATTATTGCAGTGTTTTCTTTACTTTAAACATCCCAGTGATATTTTTAATGCTTTCGTTGGAAAATTCCCAGATCCCACATTATAGGATGAATTTTAGGTAGGCAGCTTAAATTTGAAACTACTTTATAAGGCAAATAAGCTGGCTTGTCTGGTTTTGGTAACCCATAAACATATATCTCTATCATTGCCTTGATGAGTAGGCTAAGGTTTAAAATAAAACATGAAAACACCATTGATACTTTATAGGAGAGTAAATGTGTAACCATGGTAATGCTAAAAGAGAAGTGGCAAGGAAGCCAACACATGCTGTGCACTAGTGTGCTAAGTAGTTTTATAATACATTGCCTTAATTAGCTCTCACAACACCTTGTGAGGTTGGCACTGTATAATCCTTGTGGGCCCATTCTCCTCTCTCCACTAGGCAGGCTCCATCCTCTAAGGCAGCTTTAAATCCTAGAGGAGCCCTCTCTACAGGCCTGGATGTTCCACACCTTGACAGGCAGGTGCAGGAGAGAGAGCCCTCGCCATTTCCAGTCCTCCTGATTTCTGGGGTTTCCTTCTAAGCAGTGTTCTGATTAGACTAGGTGGCACAATGTAGGTGTTCACCTACCTAACTTATGACTTACCTCTGACTCCCCAAAAGTCGGCCCCAAGAAGCAGTAGGTTATCAGTACCGCATATCCTCCTATGCTGAGGCGTGAGATAACACTTTCCTGCAGAAATGGTATTCTTCCTTCTGACACGAATTTTTGTCTCTGCTGTAATCCTTTTCAAATTCCCTCATAGATAATTTTTAAAGCAAAGCTAATTCCATTAGAAGGAACAGCTTTCTTTGTACTGTCATTATGTTAAAGCAAGGATCCTAATGTCGGGGCAACCCGTACAGACTTTTGACCAAGATTTTTATTTCTGTCTGTCTTGTAGTTTACAAAATGGAAATCATGCATAGTTCTGCCTACATCCTCTCCTTGTTTTGTGTTTCTCTCTCCCTGTGTTCTGCCTGCTTGACCCACTTCTCTCTTTAATTAGATCAACTTCCACTATTTCTATTAGTTAACTCTGATCATCCTCCTGAACTACAGGTGGCCCTTCTGAGCTCTCTCAATAATTCCCATGCTACAAATGAAGACAATGAGATTCAAAGAAGTTAGTTACATTACTCAGAACGGAGGGCAAACATTCCAATTTGGAGCTGATTTATTACAAAGCATACAGGCTTACCCCATACTCTGTGGTCCACTCATGACTAGTTCATTCATGGTTGATTTAGGAAATTAAATTATAAGATATTGGACTTTTTTGATTACTTAACATTAATCATACCCTATGGCCAATCACCCTCCTGTGGAACATTTTCAATAACATATAAATAAAGTGTACATGTTCACACATTATAATATTTATTATTATTATTTCAGCTAAAATTGATTTGTTTTCTCTTCAGGCTTTTAATAAGAATCACTAAATAGAGCCTTGAAACTTTTTAGAAAATTATGCTGCTTCTACATACATTCTCCAGGAGAGAAAAATCTAGTAATACATAATGTACAAGGTTAACTCTAGTTTTGTGAAAATAACATCTGCCGCTAGTTTAGTCTCTATGATCTTACCGGCATTAGTATATGTAAATATAACTATTGAAAAAGGTCCTATGCCAGGTTCCAAATGGCCAATAACTGTAGTCAGCACTGAAGGCTGAAAATATTTCTAAGTTTATCTATATTTTGAAGTTTTGCTTGCCATTTATTCTGTGATGTTCTTACTTTGATGAACAGGATTTCATTTTATTTAAAGGATTATTTCCAATCTCATAAATAATAATTGCTTTATTCTAAAATACAATATATCCCTGAACTTCTGTTTTTTAAGATCAAAGTTACTGCTGAAGTGCTTCTCAAGTTTCTTTTTTCTTTTCATTTCTTTTGTTTCCTTTTCTTTTTTGAGGTGGAGTCTTTCTCTGTCATCCAGGCTAGAGTGCAGTGTGTAATCTTGGCTTTCTGCAACCTCCCCGTCCTGGGTTCAAGCGATTCTCTTGCCTCAGCCTCCTGAGTAGCTGGGATTACAGGCGTGCACCACCATACCCAGCTAATTTTTGTATTTTTGTAAAGATGGGGTTTCACCCTGTTGGCCAGGCTGGTCTTCGATTCCTGACCTCAAGTGATTTGCACCCCTTGGCCTCCCAAATTGCAATCCTGTGGAGCACTGGAAACTCAAATGCATGCCTGTTTCTCTCCATTGTATTGAAATATCCCACAGTCTCACAGAGCTTGGAAAACAAAGACTCCTCAGGAAGAACCCTGCTTCAAACACATGCCCAATCTCTCTCTGAAGACATTTATCAAATCTTGGAGTTGCATGGGGCAGAAGGCCGAAAAGTAAGATAAAAATTTCTGAAGGGCAGAAATGTATCTCCTACAGCCTTTCAATACAGTGAAGAGGCAAAGACCCACCATGTTTGCAGTGAAAAGCCTGGGATAGCCATGCCTTAGGGACATGATTAAGCCAGAAGTAGACTGACTTTTACTAAAACTTTATCTCTGTTCAATTCATGATTGGATTGAAGTGTCTGAACCCTTTTATGTGCCTAACATAGATGTATTAGTCTGCTTGAGCTGCCATAACAAAATACCACAGACAGGGTGGCAGAAACAAGAGAAAATTTATTTCTCCCAGTTCTGAAGACTGAGAAGTCCATGATCAGCATTCTGGTTAGTTGGGTTTCTGGGGAGGGCTCTCTTCCTGGCTTGCAGGCTACTGCCTTCTCATTACACCCTCACATGGCCTTTCCTCAGTGTATGCTCATGGGGCGGCAGGGGGTGGGGTAGGGAGAGAGAGAGAGATGACTTCTCTTTCTTTTTCTTCTTATAAGGCCACCAATCTTGTGAGATCAAAGTCCCACCCTTATGACCTAATTTAGCATTGATTACTTCCTCAGAGGCCTCATCTTTAAATATAATCATATTGGGGGTTAAGGCCTTAACATATGAATTTAGGAGAACATAATTCAGTTTACAGCAAGAAGACACATTATTTTTGTGTGGAATATAATAATATTTGAAATCTCCCCAGTCCTTTACACATAACATTCTACCTACAAATATGAGTCACTACACATGGGAAGTGGCGCTGTCATATGACCAATAATCAAGAGAAAAAAGGCAATAAAAGCAAATAGACGATCCATATAATTGAAGTTAACAGACAAGAACTTTAAAACAACCATAATTGGGACTTCAGAATAGCTAAGGGCCTAACAGCTGCTCCATTTAGCTATATGCCTCCCTATATGTCGTTCCTAAAGAATTAAAACCCACCAAAAATGATATGTTAATATAGACAAAACCATGTCTTTAGTGTAACCTGAAGATAGAGAACGCCAAAATATTAAAATGACCATGACTAGGTTGGGTGCAGTGGCTTACACCTGTAATACCAGCACTTTGGGAGGCTGAGGCAGGTGGATCACTTGAGGCCAGGAGTTTGATACCAGCCTGGCCAACATGGTAAAACCCTGTCTCTACTAAAAATAGAACAAAATTAGCCAGGCATGGTGGTGCATACCTGCTATCCCAGCTGTTGGGAGGCTGAGGCACGAGAATTGCTTGAATCCAGGAGGCAGAGTTTGCAGTGAGCCAAGATAGCCCCACTGCACTCTAGCCTCAACGATAGAGTAAGACTCTGTCTCAAAAATAAAATAAATAAAATGACTGTGACTACACAGAGAAAATCACCGCATTCCAATGTAAGATCTCCTGTACTCTGGCTTGATTCCTGTATCGCACAAGCCTCTTTAGAGAGTAAAGACAGACTGAGAAAAACTTCAGGAAAGTTTTTTTTTTTAAAAAAAGGGAAACGCAAAAGGGCCTAAAGTTCATAAAAAAAAAACGACCATCAAAAAGACCAAGTTGACCTTACTTATGGGAATACTTTAAAAATGTCCTGGCAGAGCACAGCGTGGATTACAGGGAAAGAACTTCAGAGTACGCGTGATTAAAAAGGTCAGGAATTATTTAAAGGGCGTTATTCAATACATATTGTTAAATGGGAGAAAAAAAGGACAAAAAGGAAGGGGGAAGCACTCTTTGTAATTGGATGGTGAAGGAGAAATAAGCAATAGGTGTAAGGTTTAGGCTCTTGCAAAATCAAAGAGAAACACAACATTGGAATGCTTATAGCTCATCTTCCCACCACTAAAACAATGAACAAATGACCCCTGAAGCATATGAATTTCACTATATTGCTAATGAATGAAACCATTAAACTAGGAATCTTATGATTATAATATCATAAAAATGAAAAGATACATCAAGAGATTCATCCAGAGCCATGGCCAAAAAAGCAGGGAAGACAATCCTACATATATTCTCCATGTAGCAACCCCCATACTCCATGAGGAAAACCCTGAAGCAGCAAAATTCTGTAAACCAGCATTCTAAACCGGATCACATACACTCATTCAAGCATTTGAGAATATGGAAAAAATTCTTGAATTAGAAACTCAAAAATTAAGAACAGAAATAAAAACTTCACAAGGGCTTCACAAGGGAAAAAAATAAAAACAGAATTGACTGAACTCAGGAAAGAAATGGAAGAAAAATATAAAATTATCCAAGAAAGAAAGAATAAATTACAAAATACCCGAGGAAGAATAGACACACAAGAAGATTCAATGGGCATAGAAGGAAAGCAGGAAATTAAATGAGAGAATAAAAGTAAAACGTAAGTAAAAATAGTCAAAAGAAAGGAATAGAAATGGAAGAAAGGCAAAGAAGGGTAGTGCATAAAAAACTACAGACTAATATCTTCTTAAGTTTCAGTATGAAAATGTTAAATAAATATTAGCAAGCAGAATCCAATGTCACATTAAGAAATACACCTAACCAAGTCGTATTTATTCTAGGAATGCAAAGTTTGTTCAATATTAGTAAATCCACTGATATCATCCTATACTGTATCAATAGTTCTAAAGAAAAAGAAATCACATGATTATCTCCATAGATGCTAAAAAAGTCTATGACAAAATTTAAAACCCATTCACAATAAAAATACTCAGAAACAGGAATTGAGGAATACTTTTTCACATGATAAAATTGATGTACACACACACGTACACACTTTAGTCTTCAATCTAGTATATTATGTAATGGGGAAACACTAGTGGCAATTCCACTAATCCCAGGAACAAGCAAAGAATGCCCACTACCCCGTTCCTATTTAACCCTATAGTATGCCATTAGCCAATGCAATTATACCAGAGAAATCAAGTAGAGGCACAACGATAGATTAAAGAAAAAAGAACTATCTCTATACGTAGATAATAAAATGGTCCAACTGCAAAGTCTTAGAACATTGCAGGATTAGGATTCTTTTTTTTTGAGACGGAGTTTCGCTCTTGTTACCCAGGCTGGAGTGCAATGGCGCGATCTCGGCTCACTGCAACCTCCGCCTCCTGGGTTCAGGCAATTCTCCTGCCTCAGCCTCCGCAGTAGCTGGGATTACAGGCACGCGCCACCATGCCCAGCTAATGTTTTGTATTTTTAGTAGAGACGGGGTTTCACCATGTTGACGAGGATGGTCTCGATCTCGACCTAGTGATCCACCCGCCTCGGCTTCCCAAAGTGCTGGGATTACAGGCGTGAGCCACCGCGCCCGGCCAAGATTAGGATTCTTATGGGATAAACAAAGAAAGTGATCGCCTGAGATGGAAGTGAATCTTGGTGAAGATGCTATGAATATTGTTGAAATGGCATCAAAAGATTTAGAATATTACATAAATTTAGTTAATAAAACAGCAGCAGGATTGGAGAACTGACTCCAATTCTGAAATAAATTCTACTATGGGTAAAACGCTATCAAACAGCATTCTCTGTAGCATTGCTACAGCGAAATCTTTCATGGAAGGAAGAGTCAATCTATGTGACAAACTTCATCATTATCTTATTTTAAGAAGTTGCTACAGCCACCCCAGCTTTCAGCAACTACCACTCTGATCAGTCAGTAGCCATCAATGTCGGGTCAAGATCCTCCACCAGCAAAAAGTTTACGGCTTGCTGAAGGCACAGATGATCATAGCATTTTTAGCAATAAAGATTTTTTGTTTTAGGTCCTTCCTTCCTTCCTTCCTTCCTTCCTTCCTTCCTTCCTTCCTTCCTTCCTTCCTTCCTTCCTTCCTTCCTTCCTTCCTTCCTTCCTTCCTTCCCTCCTTTTG
>NW_016107361.1:4140574-4164045 GCF_001604975.1 Cebus imitator | reverse complement strand
TTTTTTGAGACAGAGTCTCATTCGGTCTCCAGGTGCCAGGCTGGAAGTGCAGTGGCACAATCTCGGCTCACTGCAACCTCCGCCTCCCAGGTTCAAGCAATTCTCCTGCCTCAGCCTCCCTGATAGCTGGGACTACAGGCACACGCCACCATGACCAGCTAATGTTAGTATTTTTAGTAGAGATGAGGTTTCACCGTGTTGACCAGGATGGTCTTGATCTCTTGACCTCGTGATCCACCCGCCTCAGCCTCCCAAAGTGTGGGGATTATAGGCTTGAGCCATGGCACCTGGCCTCCCCCATTTCTTTGTACTTAATTTTCCTCTGTAGTCAGTGAGATCTTATATTCTATCACTATTTTTTCTTTTCGAGACAGGTTCTTGCTTTGTCACCTAGGCTGGAGTGCAATGGTACAAACACAGCTCACTGTAGCCTCAACCTCACGGACCCAAGGAACCCTCTCACCTCAGCTCCAAAAGTAGCTAGGACTACAGGTGCATGCCACCACGCCGAGCTAATTTTTGTATTTTTTGTAGAGATGGGGTTTCACCATGTTGCGCAGGCTGGTCTCGAACTCCTGAGCTCAGGCCATCCACCCACTTCAGCCTCTCAAAGCGACAGGATTATAGGCATGAGCCACTGCACCTGGCCCTATCAGTACTTTTAAAAATTGCACAGAACTGAGTTTCCTAAGGTCATTTGTCTCAGTCAAGGGTCGTGACTGCAAGCAACAGAAACTTTAACTTTGGCTGATTCAAGCAGAAAATTATTTAATTGATGGATATTGGGCAGATTCTAAAATTTCCAGGAAATCTTGAGAACCAGACTTGGAGACTACATAATCAGGAAAAAATGCTGCAAAATTAGCCTGAGAGCTATTGAGAGCCACACCCCTGCTTTTGCAGTGGGCACAGGCAGATTTTCTGATCTGGGAGACAGAAAGACACTACCAGATCACCCACCTTGTGGTATCTAGGTGTCACCTTGGCAGAATTGAGTCCTTGGCAATCTGTGATTCTTCATGTCAGCAGCTTCTGAACCAAATTCTAAGTAGACTCGTCAGATTAGCCAAGCTTACAGCTTTTGTCTGTGCACTGGCTACAGAGGAGGCTGGAAAAATGTCTCTGAGATTTTTTTTTGATTTGCCTCACGAGAATTGAACCATGTCTCATAAAGTGGGGTCTCTCAAAATAGGAAAGAGGTTCAGGTACTCATCAGTTAATAAAAATGAGAAATGCCTACTACAGAATTTCAGGATGAGGAAGGAGACCCCTTCCTTTTAAGCTTCTAAGACCACTTTCCCTTAGCCTTCTGCATTGCATTTCAAAAGGAGGAGTGAAAGTTGAAAACAGAAGGCACAAGGTCAGTGGAGGAGACAAAACCAGTGCCTCCAGCCGGACCGAGTTTAAAGATCAAACCCCGCACCCTAGTTCCCACCCTATCTATAGATCACAGGCAGGGTATGGAGGAATCTTCCCCGGAAGGCATTGTTCTTGCTTAATCACAATGAGAGCCCCCCACACCTAAGTCACATACCCCTCGCTTACCTCATCGCTCATGACCCTCTCACGTGTACCCTCAAAGACTGTGAGCCTTTAAAAGAGGTCAGGATTTTCTAGTCAGGGAGCTTGGTTCTTGAGACGCAAGTCTGCGAGACACCTGGCCGAATAAAAAGCCACTTCCTTAATAAACATGGTATCTGAGAGGTTTTGTCTGGGATGTGCCCTGCTACAAGAAAGTGTAGTACACATTGCATGAAAAAATGGGGGGCATATTCCATAATCAAATAAATTGAGTGTATTTGTCAGGGTTCTCCAGAGAAACAAACAGAACAATAGGAGATACATCTGTATTTACATCTATATCTAATACACGTCTATATCTACGCACACATATGTATCACACAAAATAAGATTGTGCAGAATTGGCTTGTGTGATTATTCGGGCTGTGAAGTCCCACAATCTGCCATCTATGAACTGGAGACCCGGGAAAGCTGGTGGTGCAGTTAGAAGGCCTGAGAGCCAAAGAGACGACGGTGTAGATTCCAGTCTGAGTTTGCAAACCTGAAAATCAGCAGCACTGAGGGCAAGAGGTCAATGTTCTAGCTCAAGATGTCAGGCAGAGGGTGAATTCAACTTTCCTCAGCTTTTTTGTTCTGTTCAGGCTTCAAGAAAGTGTATGGTATTTTAGTAAAAGGTAATGGCATCAGGCTAAGGATGATTTTGAAGTCTCTCTAAGATAAAAAGATAAACCATTACATATGTTTGGTATGTATTGAGTATTATCAGCAAATATATTAGGCAATAGTTGATTTTGAAACACAGTAAGTCATGACTGAAGCATGTGGATTTAGGTCAAACGGTATCAGAAAAGCAGTCTTAAAATATCCTGTGAGTTTTTCTGTGAGCGACACTAATACTCAGCCAAGACCCCAGTGTGTTTTACTACGTCGTCCTTTCTTTCTTTACTTTCTATTGAGGAGATCAGGCTATGTTATTGCTGATATTCCTTTGTTGTGATGTCCACTTAAGCTTCCAGTGTCTAAGTAATCTGCAATCAATTCTAAATAACTACAAATTTAAACACAACTTTGTAACTATATAACATTAATTGCTACTTTCCACAATTATAATGTTTCCCAAATGATTCAGTCCATAAGCTAGTTAATGTACAACACTCTCCATTCTAGCCTATTATATCTACAAATCATTCTGTGGCATCTGGTAGTGCTGATTTGTGAGTTATATGATCACCTTATTGAGCTTTTATCCTGTTAATGGCCCTGCTGCCACAAGCCTCACATCATTTAGTATAAATTAGCCGTGGCTTCGTGCTTTACCAGTGGAGTTGAGTGTGTGTGTGTGTGTGTGTGCGCGCGCGTGCGCGTGTGTTTCTCTTAAAAAAAAAAACAACTAGTTTTTTGTTAATCTCCTAATATTTGTTTTGTTTTTTTTTCAGATTTTTTTCAACTTTTATTTTCACTTTGGTGGTACATGTACAGGTTTGTTACCTGGGTATGTTGTGTAATGCTGAGGTTTGGAGTATGAATAATTCTATCACCCAGGTACTGCGCTTAGTCCTCAACAGTTGGTTTTCAACCCTTGTTCACCTCTCTCCTTTCCTCTTGTAGTGGTCCTCAGTGTCTACTGTTGCCATCTTTATGTTTATGTGTATTCAATGTTTAGCGTCCACTTATAAGTGAGAACATGCAGTAGTTACTTAAGACCAAATGTTTTCTGTTTGCTTGTTTTTCTTAAGGTACGGGGTCTCACTCTGTCACCCAGGCTGGAGTAAAGTAGTGCAATCATAGCTCACTGCAGCCTCAAACTCTTGGGCTCAGGCAATCCTCCTACCTTTGCCTTCCTGGGACTACAGGTTTAAGGCACCAAACCATCTCACAAATGTTTCTTAACCAGTATCTTGTCAAGGGTATTGCCAGATACTGATCAGTGCCTTTAATAATGTAGGGCAAAATCCCCTGTGTTTGCCATTGGCTCTCACCTCCAGAAAGATAAAGACATTTGTCTAAATTTAGCATAGAAGTGCCATGAATGACCCCCATCTCCAATCTGGGCATGTTTCCTTCCATTTTTGATGAATATTTCCTGATACATTTAAAATTTCTCCTCCTTACTGAAATGGTTCTTCGTGTCTCATTCTAAGTCCCCATCACTGGTACCTTTCTTTCACAAAACACTGCCTTGGGGTGTGGATCAAATGGACATCGAACGGAGCATACCAGTATGGATTTAGGACATCCTTCACTTTGCCAGTTCCCAGTTTTCATCACACCTGGCAATACTGATACTTGCCGAGACATCTCACATTCCACTGATAGTGTTGGTCTGGCAAAATTTAAAATGCATCATATCTGTCTTTTCTTGTATTCTTTTTGACAGCATTTTTGAAATATAAGAAATGAAAAAGAAATAAGGGGGAATCAACAACAGAGAAGAAACTGAAAGGTGCTTGCAAAATCCTTATTCTATGTAGTCTACATATTTCAAGACCCAAACGAGCAAAGGATTACTTAGATACATAATTAGGAAACTTAAACTGGTCCTGTTGCTTTAAAAGCTTTAAAATTTATTTAAATGTGTCAGAAACAGGAATTGTTATATTTGAATACATACTAAAGCATAATGTAATATAGTATAACATAGCATATAGAATATTATTAATAATATAACATCTCTAGCTATCTATCTACACCCTTCTTACATCAGCACTATGGCATAAAGATCAAGGGAAATAGGAATTATCTGGTTCAAAGCAATTAATTTTCCTGTCTGTCTGAAAAATTAGTCCCTAATTTGTATTTGATGTTTGTGTCTGAATTACCCCTATATGTTTTATTCTTCAAGATCCCCTAAAGGAATTAAATAATGTTAGGCGACCCACTAGAACAGCAGTTCTGCTTCTAGTAGCAGAAAATTAGGCTAGAATCCTCCAGAGATTTGCCAGCAAAATTAGCAGCAGAGGGTCTAAAAGCAGCAACTAATTCTGCTAGAAAATGAGCAGAAGCAAAAGTACTAATCTTATTAGCAGCAGTGTCATCAGTCAAAACTGTTAGACTGTAGGAATGAGGCTTTGAAGGCTATTTTATCTTCGAGAGTCCATTTCTCTTCTCATTTCAAGACCAATGGCAGGGTAAAAACAATGGTCGCAAATGAAATCCAACAAAGGTGAAAGAGCAGAATTGTGTCATTCTTCTGTCACATAATTTCATAAACACTGGACATAGCTCAAGAGTGACTTTGGGCATGCACAGCACCGATTGCCCAGATGCCACAAGAAGCTGTGATTGCAAATTATACTGAATGTTTTGCAAGAATGGTCCCTCCGTGTAAGGGTTGGCTACAGTGCGCAGTTTAATGGATTCGCACAGAGAAGCCATGCACTGAGCCCCACCCTCCTGCAGAGGAAACAGTGTGCTTTGGGCTGGTTCAGCCCACACAATCTAGAGGCCGTGAAGATGGACCATAGACCAGGGATATATGTTCTGTTTATCTACCTCTATCCACAGAAACTGTATTAATATTTTTGCTCTCTGGTTATGTGGTCCCAGCATGTTGAGTGGCATGAGTGTTTCATCTCACCTTTACTCAGTGTAAGGTTCTGAGTTAATAAATGCTTAGAGTTTGATGAGAAACCCATTTTTCCCAAATTAAGTGGAATAAAAAACTATGTCATAGAAAGGTGATCTCACTCTTCACCACTATGCTAGACCTAATCTTAGGCTAGGGCTAAAGGCTAAAACTTGTTTGTTTACATTGAATTTTTCCCCTGATATGAAATGACCTGAATTTTATTCCCAGGTTTGGGGCCTCTGGTCTCTCATCTGTAAATTTTTTAAGTCTCCTTCAAATGTAGTATTTAGATTTTGTGAGTAATCAAGTCAGACTCACAACAACTGAAACATTTAAAACATGTAGACAAAGGTGGTCTCATGGAGTCTAGTGAGGACATATCAAGATTTGACAAATGTCTTCAGAGAGACCATTCAGGATTGGATTGAAGTGGCTGGACCCTTTTTTGTGCCTAACATAGATGTATTAATGAGGACACTTTTAAAAATGGACTTTTTGGTCACCCAATCCCATGGCATTGACTTAATTTCCAACTAGATACAACCTCTGATGACTTGACAGCAGAAACAACATAAAAATTAAAATGCAATTACTTTCCCATTTCATATTCTTTTTGAATTGATCAAATATTCATTTCATGAAAACCAAATGATTGTTGATTTTTTTCCTCAACGCAATTAGGGAATTCTAAGTGTCAATATAGTTATTCAGGCTATATAACAAAACAGTCTCTTGTGATAATTTGCAAGGAAAATTGTGGTAAAGCCAGAAGTAGTTCTGAGTAGATGAGCAATCCCCCACCCAGTACTGTGCTTGGCACTAGACTGCTCTAAACTGTTGTCTTCCCTCCTCTGTTTGATCTACTTTGCATAGGGAAAGTCGTTGGCTATACCCACACTCTCCAATGTGCTATCAGGCAAGTGAAGTTTGCTTCAGTTTGCTTCAGTTTCTCAAGCTGAGAGGTGGAGGCTGGGCTCCCGTAATGGCCTGCTGTGGGTTTTTATCTGCTTCATCCATTCTTATTTTATTTGCTTTTTAAAATAGCAAAAGCAATGATTTTACTTTTAGAAGCACTCTTCTCTGACTCTTGGCCATCAGATTTAGGTGGCTGGTACCAAAGTGGAACTGGCCCCATTCTTTGCTAACTAGCAAGTTCAAACACAATGATTCTTATATCAAGATACCTGAAAAACGAGTTTACTCTTGGACTTATTGGTAATGTGATTTTATAAATTTCATTTCTTAATAACCAAAAGAATTCTAGCTCTCTTATTTTAGAACAAAGCCCTTTGCCTTCTATGCAGGTCAATTCCATTTTGTGTGGCCACAGTGCCACTAAGGTCATGGCATTTTTCTTAGCCAATGACAGTCCCATACTTGCCTACAGCTTTGATTTTCTGATATCCCTTCAGGATAAGACACTATTGATTTTGAAGGTCACAAAGGCTAATGCTGGAAAAGGAATACAAAGAAATGTGCAGTTAGGGCAAAGCTAGCAGTAAGTGAATGGAATACAGGAACAACTTTCCCCCGTTCCGGGGTAAGGGGCAGTGGGCTTTTCCTAGGAGACAAGAGAAGAATGTATATTCACCTATAAAAGCCCATAACAGTACTGTGAAGCAGAGAGAAATAAATGGCTGTTGTCATCTTGTACACCATAATCACTGAAGGAATAAAAGCACATGTGAGTGGCAGACAAATGTCCTTCCAGAGCTTTTGCCTCTTTCTTAGGAGAGGTGGTGCAGCATAATGGTTAAACTCATAGACTCCAGGGTCAAATTACCTTGTTCCAAATCTGCCATGGTCATTTACTGGCTGTGTGATCTTGGGAAAATTATTGAACTTCTCTGTGTTTTCATTTCCTCATTTCTACAGTGGGGATTAGAACTATCTCACAGGGTTTTTTTTAGAAGGAATTAATGCACACAAAAATTCTTATAGCAGTGCCAGGCATGTGCATGCTACTGGAAACCTAAATGTTATCAGCGCTTGTAAGACTTTCTAAATCTAATATAAATTCATGATGTAGTGAATGCTGCTTTCATTCTTACCCAGTAGCATTGGATTTTCTTCTTAGAGTTTGCTTTTTATATGAATAAACGTCATGATCACTTCACAGCTTTTAGATTTATGTCTCCATCTCACCTGATCTCCAGGTTCTTTTCTCAGCTACCATGTTTCTGCTATTGGTGCCTCCATTCTCAAGTCTAAACTCAAAACCTTGAGATCAAAGAGGGGTGACTTTACCAGGTTTGAGCCAAGGCCAGAACCAGGAGACAGAAACAGAGTCTCATCTCACCAGTAATAGTTGTGTGATTTGGAGGTGAAAATGTCTCTGTGCTTCTCTTGTCTATAAAATGAACATAAATATTCCTCTTGAGCCTATGAGGGGCTGTTGTAGGTGTCGGTTCCAAACCCTTACAGTCTTCCTCATACAGGGCTGCAAATGTGGATCTGAGTGGATCCCAAACTGGCAGTTTCCTGAGATGAGGGCCACACCTGCCTATTATTGTCTCCCTCTGCCAGGACACATGGTTGATGCTGAAATGTTTGTTGAGTAAGTGGCTGACAGATAAGAGCTGCTTCAACTCTAGGGATGACAACTGCCTAATTGCCTCAAGGATAACACACAGGGACTACCCTTAATAAGCATTTATTCAGCACAAAAAAAATTAGGTCAAATCAGTTTCTGGGTCTCTAATATTGTTAATCCCAGTTACTAATTGTCCCAAGTGAAGGCTGAAATTTACATGTTTGTAGTACTGCTTTCGTTTTAATTTCAGCCTGACAGGCTTTTATGGATTAGTCCTGCATGTAGGCATATGCCTTTAATTTATTTCTTTTCCTAAGACTTCATTTTTTAAAAAACAAGAAAATAATTGAAATTGCTTGCATAAGTTTCAGGAACAAACCATGAGATCTTTTGGGGGGCATCTTATGAATGTTTTTATAATAGTTCCTTCCTCATGTAGTCACATTGAGAAAAATATATTGCCTTTATGTGTTACATTTCTTTGTTTCTGTTGGTAAATTTAGAATAACCTTTGGCAATGCCGACTATAGATTATATTTGTAATGCTATACTGAAGCCTCATTATTCACTGTATCATGGATTTATATTAGAGTTAGAAAGTCTTACGAACATTTGTAACATTTAGGTCTCCAACAACTTGCTACAAAAAGATCTTAAATAATTTGTTGGGTAAGACATAAATGAAACCAAAAAAGATTTTATTTGCTAAGGAAATAGTTGCTGCAACCTCTTGGAACAAAAGCCCTTTCCTGTCATATTTATTGCATTCAATCTCTAGTGTATGAGTTTGAGAACTAGATGTTTAAAGACTGAAATTTGATGCTGACACCAAACAGAGCATTCAGATGACCATTAATTTTTTTCGGCATTAAGTATTAATAGCAGATATTTGTTAGCCATGCTCAATTTTGATAACAATTTTAGAAGTAAAGAAAAATTCAGTTTTATTCAGGTGGAAAGTGACACAATTGAATGAGGGATTATCCTGGCAACATTTGGAGGGGCCATGAGAGCTACTGGGGTTGTGCTTGCTGTGGTTCCTTGATGAATTTCCTCTTTGAAGAAGCTTGCTGCATGAGAGAAGCCATCTTGGAAGTAGTAGTTCATCATAATTGGCCGTGGGGCTGGGCACGGTGGCTCATGCGTGTAACCCCAGCACTTTGGGGGGCCGAGGCAGGTGGATCATCTAAGGTTAGGAAGTTTTGGCCAACATGATAAACCCCTGTCTCTACCAAAAATACAAAAATTGGCTGGGGATGGTGCCTGTAGTCCCAGCTAATCGGGAGGCTGAGGCAGGAGAATTGCTTGAACCTGGGAAGTGGAGGTTGCTGTGAGCTGACATTGTGCCACTGTACTGCAGCCTGGGTGACAGAGTGGGAGTCCATCTCAAAAAAAAAAAAAAATTGGCCTTGTGGCAACATATATATAAAATATATAAATTTATAGTATCATATATTATGTTAAATTTGTGATATATATATTTGAGAACTTTTTAAAAGGCCTCTGGCTTATTAATGAATAACAAACATCAGAAGCACACCTCAATTGGGTCCCATTCATCCACTGAACAAATATGAAGTGCAAACTCTGAGCCTCAAGTCTCCATTAAAGGTGAAGGAAAGGCACGAAACAGCCTATAGAGTCCTAGTCTGATTTTTCTAGTGGTTGTATAATTAAAATTTCAAGGTCTGCAATACATAATAGGAATATTATTCATTCATTCCATGCTTACTAAACCTTACTGTAAGAAATGTCCTGAAGTGAGGGCATGAAAGCAGGAATGAGATCCAATCCCAAACTCAAGGTTATGGCAATTACTCAGAGTGTAGAAATAATATGGAAACAAACAGAGTTGGTCCAAAAACTTGAAACAGGAGATCACTAAATTCTGACTTCATTTCTTCTGTTTACATATGGTCTAAGTGGAAAAAGCTGCTGCAGGTCTGGGCGGTGCTTCCAACTATGATTTCACTGGGCCCTTCAAGTTCAGTTCTGTTTACTGGGCTTTCCTCCATGTTGTGCCTGCCGAAGAGGAACGCAACTGCCCTTTTTAAAAAAAAACAGCCTGCGGTCTCCAAGAAGCCTCATCAGTCCAGTTGTTCTCTCTGGCAGGAAGCCGAGCTGCAGGATCCGCCTTTGGCCTTGTGCCTTTTCACAGGCTTCTTGACTTCTTTGCACTCAGCCATAGCTTATGAGCCACATCGTGGCCTATGCATTGTGCTGTTTGCTTCCTTTTCTGGTCCTGCTTGTCTCTGGAAGAGAGATGTGATGTGTTCTGTATTCGTTGCACTATAGTCCACAGCCTGCTTGCCTTCAACTCATCTCCTTCAGTTGTCTTGATGCAGCATTTGGTATAGTGAAGTAGGAGAACAAAGTCTGACCCCTACCTTTGCTGCTTATAGACGTTGTGCAATCTTGCAAAATACTTAACCCTTTCAACCCTCCACTTAAAAATTTGTGAAAAAATACATTGTTTTAGGCAAGGAACGGTGGCTTATGCCTGTAATCCCAGCACTTTGGGAGGCTGAGGTGGGCGGATCACAAGGTCAAGAGATAGAGACCATCCTGGCCAACATGGTGAAACCCTGTCTGTACTACAAATACAAAAATTAGCTGGGCATGGTGGTAAGTGCCTGTAATCCCAGCTACTCTGGAGGCTGAGGCAGGAGAATCACTTGAAACATAAGAGTTGGAAATTGCAGTGAGTGGAGATAGTGGCACTGCATTCCAGCTTGGCAACAGAGTGAGACTCCCTCTAACAACAACAGCAAATATATATATAAAATATTATAATATATACATAAATATGTTATACATATATATATATATATATATATATATATATATATTGTTTTAGAGATGGGGTCTTACTCTGTTGCCCAGTGGAGTGCAGTTGGTGTGATCATAGCTCACTACAACCTTGAACCCCTGAGCTCAAGCAATCCTCTTGGCTCAGCCTCCCAAGTAGCTGGGACTACAGGCATGTGCCAACATGCCTGGCTAATAAAATAAATTTTTTTGTAGTAATGGGGTCTCACTCTGTTGCTCAGGCTGGTCACAAACTCCTGACCTCAAGCAATCCTCCCACCTCAGCCTCCCAAAGTGCTGGGATTATAGGCATGAACCACGGAACCTGGCCAGTCCTCCAACTTTGAAGGGGATAACAGTTTTTAACTTCATCTGATTGCTATGAGGACTAAATGAGCTAGTTTAGGTAAAATGCTTAGCATGTAATTGTGCTCAATACATATTAGCATCTCTTCTCTTCCAGTTCCCATTCTAATTAGCCAACCTCCATATTTGTTCACCTGAACAATTTATCAGTTTAGCTTCTAAATATTCACTTATCACCCTCATCAAACAAGTTTCCTCAGGCGCCACGGAGAGCCCCAGGCCCCTTGCCTGTTGATAGTCAGGGAAGGGGGCAGTTTCCATTATTCATTCACTGTTCATGAAATGAAAGTGGTTCCCATTACTCATTCACTGTTCATGAAATGAAACTGTGCATCTTATACACAATCAGTGCTAAAAAAGTGATTATTCAAATGAAGGGGATGATGGGTATAGAAATGTGAAGGGGTAGCTGAGCCTAAACCCTGATGGAGCACTTATATGCCAGACACTAAACTGGATCATAAATAAGCCAAGTATGGATCTGGTTGTCCTGGGACATTCAGGACAGCTTTTTTGTTTGTTGTGTGATTTCCTCTAAACCCCAGGTAAGATGGTTTACATGCAATGGGTATTGATAAGCTTGTTAGACTCTAAGATCAGCTAACAGGAAGCCAGGACAGAATTCTCATGGCAACAAGGGTGTGTCCCCTTGGTTAAGTGACTTACCTGTGTTGGGTTTCTGATTCCTTAGCCGTATGATGATAGGCTTGGCTTACATTGTCTTCAAACACCCCTGTGTGCTCTAAATGGTTGTGAAATTTTAAGATAATTTTAAGGCAGGTACATTAGTGTAACTTGCATTTTAAGTGAGGAGGTAGGACTTTGATAAGATAAAGGAACATGAAAGTCTTTAGGATAAGTTTTGTAGATTGAGTTTGAGTTATCATAGCCTCAGTGATAAGATTTTTCTTTCAAAATTAGAATATAAAAATGAAAAGTGAATTAAGCCAACATCAGGTACAGCATGGAGTTAACATTGGGTCGTTTAAAGCAGCTGATATGAAATTTCAGTTTCTTTGTAAATATTTGGTGACAGTCTCTTTTCTTCCTGAGAAAGGTAAATATGCCACTCATCCAAAAATCACTACATAGAGGATAAAATTATTTACAAAACTTAGCTCAGTATGAGTCTGAGATAATGACTTCCATGGACAATTATGTGTATGGATACAAGTTTTCTACAAATGATACATATTTGTATTTACAGTTTGATTTGTATTTATTAAATGCCTGATGATTGCAGGAAAAGTATACATTCTATAAACCATGCTTCTATGTTTATAAAAACAACCTAAATCTCACCATAATAAATTCTGTTAAATGCAAAAATGTCAGGGAAAGTATATAATAGGTCCCCAATTTTTCCTTATATCAATATTTGAAATCGAGTTATACCCACACAGGACTTTAAGAAACCCAAACAGTAGTTCATTAAAAATCTGCCATTTTGCAGAGCCTAAAGAAAAGTAAGTGACCTTGTCAAGGTGACTCCATGAATTAATAGGAAAGCTAGGATTCTAATTCTCTTCTTTAGTCAATTAATCCCAAACATTCTGTACTCTGAATGTGGAGCAAATGGACCCAGATCATATCTGGTACTCATCTTTTAAAGGTGCTCAGTTTAGACAGCTCAGAATGTCCATACTTTATGGATCCTTGTTTAGCTATTTCTTTCTGTCAAACTGCTCATTCCTCAGCTATATATGTTATTTCTTATAACTAAATACTCCTTGTACCTTTAACAGTTTCTTTTCTACCTTTGTCTTTGTTTCTATTTCTGCATCTTGCATATTTACCTTCACTTCTCCCTTCATTTTTAATCTCAGTGGACTTGGTCCAAGTAGCGGTGCAGGCCTGATGAGCTCTATGGCAACTTTATTCAGGGTTCTTAGAAGGATTTTACTTTCGATTTTGAAGGCTGGCCCATGTGCATTCATATCTGGTATTTTTAATTTCAATTATTTTTGAGTTGCTATCAAAAATTTAATGTTGACTGTGGAAACTTTTTCTCTCTCTTGTCTGACACTTTGAAGACAAGTTCCTTTATCCTGGATTGTCCTAGGGAACCACACTATTAAGTACTGGATGGAATGCCAGGTATTACCTGACAGATTTGTTTGCTAGCAGTAACCTTTTAGAGAGGATAGGAGGTGGGGGAATAAGCACATAAAATAACTGAAGGAGAAAGTAATTACATTTTTGATGCTACTTAGGTGAAGAAAGTTGTTACGTTAACTGATGCAGGTGATTAAATACCAGATTCTCTCATTCTAAGCTGGTAAAACACATTCTTCCAGAAATAGAGAGAAAAACACACTTTTCTTCACCTCAGCTTCCTCATGGAACTAAAGTCATTTCCCACAGCTAAGTGAACCTATAAGTTTATAATGTCTCATTTTCCAATATAGGCTAATTGAGCTAAAGGGAAATTAATCTCTGGGACACTGAGTTAATAATACGCCTCTAGAAAGTCAATGTAAAAATTGATGGGAGGAGTTCTTCTTCCGGTTATATCAGATAAGCTTGTGTCAGAACAACCCTCCCATTCAATAAAATTATAAAAGCTAGATAAAGAAAAACGTTTGAAGGGATCCAAGAGCTTCCTCTCTGTGCGTGAGAGACTGTGATGCTGGACAGAAGGGAAGCACAGAATCTGACATTTGGCTCGAAATTTCATTGGAGCCATTTTCTTATTTATAAGCAGTGCCTGAAATAACAGAGAAGCCAATACTTTTGGCAAGCTCACAGGGATGATGAGATAAAAATTGGAGTATAAGACCCAAGGAAGAAGAGAGCTGGTTAAAAACTTCAGGCTTTCAATCCCCACCCTGCACTGACTCCCCCACACTTCATGACTTAAACCTTAAAGCATGTAAGAAATAGACCAGGCCTCACAAAGACAAAAACCAAGATTTGAGTCACCTCAGTCCCCAATTAGATGAAAGTGATCTGCTTCTAACCTAATTGCCTGACAGAAGCTGAAGTATATTCTCCCTAGGAGGAAGGTGACATCATCTAGAACCTCAAATTATCTCTACAGTCTTTCAAAAACAATGTCTGGCATTTAATAAAAAATTAGCTGGATAAAAAACAGAAAAAAGTCTTTATCAGTCTGGCTTAGGCAAAGGTTTCTTAAACATGATACCAAAAGCACAATCTATCAAAGAACAAATTGATATATTCAACTTTCTTAAAAATGAGACCTTTTGTTTTTCAGGAGACATTATTTAGAGAATGAAAAGATAGCTACAGAATAGAAGAAAATATTTGCAAATCACATTTCTCATAAAGAACTTGTATCCAGAATATGTAAAGAACTCTTAAAACACAATAATAGGAAAAGAAGCAATTCAATTTGTAAAATGGGCAAAAGGTTTAAAAGTACACTTCACCAAAAACAATACGTAGATGATAACTAAGCCATAAAAATGTTCAACATCATTAGTCATGGGGAAAATTTAAATAAAAATCACAAGACATTACCACACACCAGTTATAATGACCAAAAATAGACAAAACAAAATACTTGCAAGGATGTGAAGTTGCTGGTACTGTCATATATTGCTGGTGGGAAGGAGAATGGTACAGTCACTTTGGAAAACAAAATTCACCGTTTCTTACAAAGTTGTGCATACACTTAAAATATGACCTAGCAATCCTATGCCTTTCTTATGTTCCCATGTTAAATGAAAATTTATATTTATACCAGAACCTATAATATGTATAGTGGCTTTACTTATAGTTACCCCAAACTGGAAACAACCCAAATATCTTTCACCTGGGAAGTAGATAAACAAACTACAGTACAAACCTTCAATTTAATGCTATCCACCAATAGAAAAAGACAAGGTAGTGATCCACACAACAACATGGATGACTCTCACATGCTCTGTGCTAAGTTAAAGAAGCCAGTATGAAAAGGTCACATACATGTTGTGTGATTCTATTTATATGACATTCTAGAAAAGGCAAAACTATAGGGACAGAAAACAGATTAGCAGGGTGAAGGAAGGAGTTGAGCAAAAAGGGGTATGGGGGAGTTTGGGGAATGATTAAACTATGCTAAATTTGGATGTGGTAGTTGTTACATGACTCTATGTGTTCGTCACAACTCTCAGAAATGAATTTCTCCTTCTTGGAACACATTTTTCACCAAGTCGTATTTAAACATAAATAGGCACATTCTTCACTAAATACAATGAAAAACTCTGACCTTTAATGCATAAAACAAACATAAGACTGAGAAGCAGGGAGAAAGCACGCCAGCTAGGGACATTGGGTCCCAAGGGAAAACACCAATAGACTGTGATCAGTTATGTAAGTATAATGTAATAATGTAACAAATAATACAACCACTGGAAAAGCTATACAAAGAGATATACATTACAACAATTTAGATAAATTAAAAAGAAATTCTAAAGAAGTTTCAAGTAACCTACAAGGAGAACAGAAAAAAGAAAACAGAAAAACAAAGATCAAACAGAAAATAAAAAATAAGGTGGCAAATTGAAGCCCTAACAGATCAATAATGACATTGATGCAATAGTATAGTACACTCATTAGAAGACAGAGATTGACAGAGTGGATTAAAAATATAACCCATCTGCATCCGTAAAAACCTTTCTTCAAATGTAACAAAATAGGGAGGTTTAAAGTCAAAAGATGAAAGTTGTATTACGCAAATATTAAGCAAAAGAAAGAAAAACAGCTATGTTAATATCAGATACAGTAGACTTCAGATAAAAAGAATATTAAAAAAGACAGAGAGTGACATTATATAATAGTGAAAGGATTACTTTACCAAGAAGACATCGCAATTCCAAATTTGTATGCAACAAACAAGAGAGCTAAAATATGTATTAAGTAAAAACTGATGGAACTGAAAGAGGAAATAGACAAATCGACAATTATATTCAAATATTTAACACTTCTTTTTCAACAATTGAAAAAACAAATAGAAAATCAAGAATGTAGAAAAGCCAACATCATTAACCAATAGGATCTAATCTATATTTATAGAACACTCTAGTGAACAACAGCAGAATACACATTATTCTCAAATGTCTATGGAGCATGTATCAAGTTGTGCTACATCCTGGGCCATCAAACAAATCCAAAAATCTTAAAAGAATTGAATTATACAGAAGAATCAATATTAAGTCAAACTAGAAACAAATAGTTTAAAAGTAACAGTCTCCAAACAATTGGAAATTACATGACACACTTCTAAATAATGCATAGGTTAAAGAGAATGTCTCAGGGGGAGAAAACTTGAACTAAATTAAAAGGAAAAAACAACATATCAAAATTTGTGGGACACGGCTAAAGTAAATTTCCCCCAAGAGGGAAATTTACAGCATTAAATGCATATATTGGAAGAGAAAATGTCTCAAATAAATAGTCTAAACTTTCACTTCAAGAACATAAAAGAGTAAAATACACTCAAAGCAAGCATAAGGAAAGAAATCATAAAAATACATGCAGAAATTATTGACATTGAAAATCAAAAAGTAACAGAGAATATTAGTGAAAGAACTGGTTCTTTAAAAAGATCAATACAATTCAGAAACTTCTACCAAAACTAACAAAGAAAAAGAAAAGAAGACACAGATTACCAGTATCAGGAATGAAACCAGGGATATCATTATGGACACTGCAAATATCAAAAGGATAATAAGATAATACTATGAACTTTACATTCATAAATTTGACAACTTAGGTGAAATGTATCAGTTCTTTAAAAAATACAAACTACTGAAATCTACCCAATATGAAATAATTTGAATTGTTCATTCACTATTAAGAAAATTAAATTCATAATTACAAACTTTCACAAAAGCAACCTCTAGATTCAGATAATTTTACTAGATAACCCGTATAAATATTTAAAGAACAATTAATGGCAGTTCTATACAATGTCTTCCAGGAAATAGAAGAGGAATGAACACTTCTCAATTTACTTCATGAAGCTAGTCTTACTGTGGACATAAGCCAGAAAAAAATGCATAAAAAGAAAACTACAGAACAATAGCCTTAATGCATATAGATGCAAAACCCCTTAGTAAAATAGTAGCAAATAGAATTCAGAAATATAAGAATTCTATATCTTGACCAAGTGGAGTTTAGTACAGGAATATAAGTCTGGTCCAATATTTATAAATCATTCAATATAATTCAACATATTAACAGGCTAAAGTAGAAGAATTACATGATCACATCAATTGATACAGATAAAACATTTGACAAAAGTTAAAATTAATTTATGAAAAGAGAAAAAAGAAAAAAAAGAAAAAGAAAAAAATAATTTATGATACAAGCTCTCAGGAAAAATGGGATAGAGAGCATCTATAAAAACCTACACCTAAAATTATACTTAATAGTGAAAGATGGAATGCTTTCTCCCTAATATTCAGAACAGGGCAAGGATAGTCACTCTTACCAGTTATATTCAGTATAGTGCTTGCTGTTCTAGCGAGTGCAATAAGGCAAGAAAAGGAAACAAAAATACAGATTTGAAAGAAAGAAATAAAACTGTTCCTATTTACAGGTGACATAACTATCTAGCTATATAAACCCAAAGAATCTGTAGAAAAATTCCTACAACTAATATATGAGTTTAGCAAGGTTGCAGGATATAAGGTCAACATTGAAACAAAAAATCAACTGTATTTACATATACTAAAAATGAACATATGCACATCAAGATTTAAAATGCAATACCATTTATAATTGCTCCAAGAAAAATGAAACAGGTATAAATCTAACAAAACATGTATAGTACTTATATGTTAAAAAATACAAAATGTTGTTAAAAATTAAAGATCTAAATAAAAGTAAAGACATAATTTGAATGAGTACATGTATTTAAGATATAGTAATATATAGTATGTCAATTATCATTGTATCAAAATATAGTAAAAGTGTCAATCCTCCCCAAAACTATATACACATTTAACACAATTCTTACCAAAATACCAGTGAGGTTTTCTTTTAGACATAAACAAAATTATTATTATTTTAATATATTTAATTATTTTGAGACAGAGTCTCACTCTGTCACCCAGCTGGATTGCAGTGGCACAGTCTCATCTCACTGCAATCTCCACTTCCTGGGTTCAAATGATTTTCCTGCTTCAACCCCCTGAGTAGCTGGGATTAGGGTGGATTGCCCACTACCAGGCCTGGCTAATTTTTGTATTTTTAGTAAAGATGGGGTTTCACCAGGTTGGCCAGGCTGGTCTTGAACTCCTGAGTTCAAATGATCCGCCCACCTCAGCCTCCCAAAGTGCTAGGATTACAGACGTGAGCCACCATACGTGGTCTATTATTGCTATTATTATTATTATTTTAACTTTTAAGTTCAGGGATACATGCTCAGGTTTATTACATAGGTAAACATGTGTCATGGAGGTTTGTTATGCAGATTATTTGATCACCCAGGGACTAAGCCTAATAATTATTGGTTACTTTTCCTGATCCCCTCCCTCCTCCCACCCACCTCCCTCCCCCCACCCACCTCCCTCCAATAGGGTGTCTTGTTCCCCTCTATGTGTCCATGTGTTCTTATTGCTTAGCTCTCATTTATGAGTAAGAAGATGTGGTATTTGGTTTTGTGTTCCTGCATTAGTTTGCTAAGGATAATGGCTTCCAGCTCATTCTTTTTTATGGCTGCATAGTATTCCACTGTGTATATGTACTTCATTTTCTTTATCCAGTCTATTATTTAAGGAAATTTAGGTTAATTCCATGTTCTTGCTATTGTGAATAGTGCTGCAATAAAGGTAAGTGTGCATGTGTGCAAGTGTCTTTATGAAAAAGAACAAATGACTGCTATGCATGGCAACATAAACTCACTTCAAAAATGTAATATTAAGGGAGAAGGACAAATATAAAAAAGTAAATACTGTATAATTCCATTTATACAAAGTTCAAAAGCAGTTAAGACTCATCTGTGGCACTGGAGGTCTGAATGGGTGTTACCTTTGGAGTGTAAAAGGGCTGCTAAAAGGGAACACAAAGATTACTCATGTTGTGCTGGAAAGGTTCTGTTTCTTGATTTGTGTGGCAATTACAAAGGTGTGCTCACAGCACAGGAATTAATTGAGCTGCATATTTATGAGTTTTACATGTATATATATATGTGTGTGTGTGTGTGTGTGTGTGTGTGTATTACTTCAATAAAAATTGTTTGAATAAGACTAATAGGAAGACCTAGGTAGGAGGACCTCCCAGTTAAAGGAACAGCAGAGCAACAAAATTATTTCCCCATAAAAGTTAAAAGTGTTTGTTATCTGAAGTGCTAAGTAGCATCATTTAGACAGAATTAATTCTTGCAAATAGTCTTATCATCTAGGAATTTTTATTTCTGTCATAGGAAAGGCATGTTGTACGTTAATGTGACATTACAGAAAAATACTTTTTAACATTTATAATGAGCAGTTCCTTTGTTCTTTATTGTGTCTCTTAAAAGTGCATTTAAGAAAATGACTACTTCCTTGTGAACACTATGTTCTAAAAAAGTGAAAGAAATCTGAAGTATTTCTTGTTTAATCACATTTGTCCTGCTACTGAAGAGGGACCAGTGGAAAAACAATATCCCATGTTGATAAAAGTGCTTGTCACAAAAGAAGGGAAAGGGACAGATACAAAAACATGCATTGTCAGATTTGGAATTAGGCTTTAAATGCCCCTAAAATTAGTAGGCATGTTCTTTAACTTGTTAAAAATAGATAACTACAATTGTGGATAGAGATAGAAATAAGGCCAGTGAACGAAGATATTGGGGAAGCATAAAAGACAATATGAACTAAGAATGGATGCCTTCTTTCTATTTTTAATTAAAAATAATACATCTAATTGTAGAAAATTTGAAAATTACAAGGAGGAATAAAAAATGTAAAAATCACTCATGATCCTACTACCCAGAGATTAAAACCTACCAGTGTAAGAATTTGAGTCTATTCCTCACAGTTTATTTTCTGAACCTGCATTTAGGAAGGTTTTATTATAACAAGCTTTCCACCTTTGGCATTATTCTGGAACATTTCCCCATGTTGTTATGTATTGTACTGTAGTTAATGGTTTTTAGTTCTTCATAGAATCACTTGTGCGAATTTTAAAAAGTACAGAAATCTGAATTTTACTATAGTTCTAGTGATTTGACTCCCTTTAGATGGATCCACGCATTTGTACTTTTAAAAAATACAGTAGTGCTGGGCGCAGTGGCTCATGCCTGTAATCTTAGAACTTTGGGAGGCCAAGATGGACAGATCACCTGAGGTCAGGAGTTCGAGACCATCCTGGCTACATGGTGAAACCCCATCTCTACTAAAAATACAAAAATTAGCTGGGTGTGGCAGCACCTGCCTGTAATCCCAGCTACTTGGGAGGCTGAGGCAGGAGAATTGGTTGACCCTGGGAGGTGGAAGTTGCAGTGAGCTGAAATCACTCCAGCCTGGGCAACAAGAGCAAAATTCCATCTCAAAAAATAATAATTATAATAATACAGTAGTGTACAGCCAGGATTTAGACTCCTCAGGCAGGGGTTGAGTAACATTATAAATAGATGCATAGAATTATATCCTATGCATATACCATAGCTTACTTAATTTGTTTCCAATATTATTGGACATTTATGTTGTTCCCCCTTTTTTGGGGAGGAGAAGATAAGTAATTCTGTAGTGAGTATCTACTCGTGTATACAACTCTGATTATCTACTAAGATTAAATTTTTAGGAGTAAAATTGCTTGTTCAGTTCAACTGAAGGCTTTTGATTGCCAAATGATCTTCTAGAAACGTTTTGTCAAAGTATTCTAACACCAGCATGTATGAGACTCCCTGTTTTCCTGAATTGCCACCAAATAGTAGTAAATATTATAATTGTAAGCCAATTTTGGCCAATTTTATTATTTTCATAAATGCATTTCTTTGATTACCAATTAGGCTGAACAGTTTCTCATCAATGAATTGCTTCTATCAGAGAAATTGCTTTTATATGGAATATGAATTCAGTAAAAGCCTAACATTTTAAAGTAGAAATGAAAATAACTTGGTATTCAGTGTTCCAAATCAAGAACTGAAGCAAATTTGAAGTTTCTACTGGGAGTGTAGAGTTATCTTAAATATGCTTGTTTTAAATTTAAGTAAACAGAAAAAATTAAAGCACTCAAGGAAAGATGGGTGGCCTTTGTGTTTAACTTTGAATCAACATCTATAAATGTACTTTGTGGGTTTGCCATAAAATAATTAAAATCCAAATGTAATTCCAGACCACCTTTCTATACCACTTCCTATCTAAACATTTGTTGAACATAGTTTCAGCTGGACTTCCTTGAGGAAACAGATAGTACATGCAAGTAGCATAACTTGAGGAGAGTGTGTTCACAAAGAGGAGGGTAGGGTAGAAGCAAACTGTAAGCAATAGCACAGGACCCCAGGGCCGGCATGGGCAAGGCTGCCCCCATCTCCAGTCCTGGAAGAAAAGAGTGTTAGTTGTGTTGGAACTAGAGCACCCTGGGAGAACAGTGATGTTGGATGGTGGGACCCGGCCAGTCTACGATGACTTCATAGGGAGGATGCTAAGGAATAAATTTCCCGACAACAGGATTCTACGGAATTTGATTCCATCTCACTCTTCAACCTCATCTCCTACTGTTCTCTCCTCACATCTTTGCATGCCTCATTCTCTTACTTCAGTCAGATCTTAGTCCAAATGTTACCTCCTCAGAGAGGCCTTCCCTGTCATGTACAGGAGCCAGGAGAGACCTGTCCAATCTCCCCCAGCTCCTTACTCTGCTTTACCTTGCCTTATAATCCTTCTTGCATGCCTTTGTTGGCTTCTTTCTATACTGTTGTCTCCATCATCAGAAGGCAAGCTTTATGAGGGTATGGACTTTCTCTATGTTATGTGCACCTGTATTTTCAGTGCTTAAAACAGCATCTGGTTCATCAGAGGCACTCAATTAATATTTTTCATCTTTGCAAAAATGCGTAGTAGACTGCCATGTACCATAGAAATATGAATTATCATTATATTAATAACAGAGTAAATATACACATTTAATAAAGATCCCATTTTTGCTCATGCTCCTTTGTTAGCACAAATAACTCATTTTATATCTAATTATATTTCCCATAGACTATCCCTGCAGTATGTGTTTCTGACCTGTCCACTTCTCTCCATCTCTGCTGACACCATGCAAGACTGAACTACCATCTCCCACCTGGACAATCAGAATAGCTTTCTAACTGATCTCCCTGCTCTATTCTTGGGTCTTTCAATCTTTGTCTACACAGCAGCCAGAACAGGCTTTTAAAAATCTGGTGTTTCTTTTCTGCTTAAAAAGCTTTAAAGGCTTTCTTTTGCCCTCATGAAAGAATTGAAACTATTTAACTTAACTTAGAAGGACCTGAATAATCTCATTCATTTGCCTCCTCTAACTCCTTCTCTTTCACTTGTAATGCTGTGGTCACTGAGGTTTATTCTGATTCTTATATACCCTCAGCCATTTCCTGCCTCAGCATCAACTCCTGCTGTCTTCAGACCCTGGAGCTCTCATTTCCATACCTCATCATTTAGCCTCTGCTCATTCTTCACATCTCAGCTTAAGGATGCCTTCTCCAGGAAGGGCTTTCCTGACCCCCTGGTTCTCATGGGACCTTCTCTCATAAACTCAGAGCACTGTGCAATTTTCCTCCTTAAGATTTTTGTAACTGTAGCTCTATTGTTTGTGTGACAATTTGCTTAAAATCTGTCTTCATCACTAGATTGTAAGCTCCATGGAGGAGAGGTTATGCCTATTTTGTTGCCTTTCTGTCTCCAACAGGTAAAATAATGTCTGGCATGTATTGATCAATTTCATGTTTCTGTTGTAAATAAGTAATATGGTGAAAGTGTTCAAAATTCTTGCCTTTAACATTTTAGTGTATGAAAATGGCACTTAGGACTCAAGCTCTGTAGCAACTGCTTCTATTTCCTAACACAGCATCTTTTATTAATAGACCTAGAATAAACATTTTTGAAGAATTCGTGAATGTTCCATAATAGGAATTGTTTTCTTTATGTCTGGTTAGATTCTTGAATCCACAGGGTGAGGGAGGGCACATGGCCCAGATCTCCACACAAAGTGAAAGTTTGCTGGGTGATGCAACAATATTTTTCTTTCTTGCATTCTTTTGTTGCCCAAGTGTTAAATGGTGGTATCAGACAATTTTCCTAGTTAAAATGGGGTTCTGAACTTTATAGAGAGTGAGGAGGGGTCTCAAGGCTGCTGCTAACTCATGCATTGACATTGGTGGCTTAGAAAAAGGCACCCCTTCCTTAAGATACTTTACTTCTGTTTGCAAATTATTGTAGTATTACTATTACTTTGGTTAGAATTGTGCTGCGAGCTATAAAAAACGATGAGTTTGGGTCCTTTTTTGGGACATGGAGAACCTGGAAATCATCATTCTCAGCAAACTGACACAAGAACAGAAAATCAAACACTGCATGTTCTCACTCAGAGGCGGGTGTTGAACAATGAGAACACATGGACACAGGGAGGGGAGCATCACACACTGGGGTCTGTTGGGGGGAAATAGGGGAGGGACAGGGTGAATGGGGAGTTGGGGAGGGATAACGTGGGGAGAAATGCCAGATATAGGCGATGAGGAGGAAGGCAGCAAACCACACT